>NW_019174923.1:2154574-2154759 GCF_002260705.1 Seriola dumerili
CGTGAAAAGTTAAAGTAATAATCCACAACATTTTATGATTAAAAGTCAGATTTTTCTACTTTCTGTCTCTGATTGACAGCATGATTAGTGATTCTCCTCAAAGGTCCCATATTTTACACTTTTATGGTGTTTTATTTGAAGTGTTGATTCACATGTACACACACACACACACACATATATATATA
>NW_019174923.1:2156368-2336180 GCF_002260705.1 Seriola dumerili
ACACACACACACACACACACACACACACACACACACACACATATATATATATATATATATATATATATATATATATAGTAACAACAGGTTGGTGAGAAGAGAGGAGGCTCTGAGCCTCTCTTCTGATTGGCTGACTGTTTACTGAGTGATGGAATAAAAATATAGCAGATTTCATATATATATATATATAGTAACAACAGGTTGGTGAGAAGAGAGGAGGCTCTGAGCCTCTCTTCTGATTGGCTGACTGTTTACTGAGTGATGGAATAAAAATATAGCAGATTTCTGGAAAACACTCAGAGAAACCAAATCCTGCAAGGCTGGATGTTGGGTCCAGGTGGATTGGGGTCATGGCAGAGAGCAGTGACTCCTTTGTTGTGACATCACAAAGTTACAGAAGTCCTGACGGTTCAGTTTCTGAATACAGGGTGTGTATTTCTCTGTGGACTGAGCGCTTTGATACCTTCACAGTATTAATATAGAACTTAGACCTGCTTTATAATCAAGAAACCTTTATACAATGTGGAACCTTTAAAACCATTCCTGACTTTTCGCCCTGCTGCAGAGGTTTACTCAAGTTGTGTGCACTTCTTGTGAGGCTGTGTCAGGTCAAGGGTGCAACAGACTTTTAACCTGAGAATCGATACTCTTCACCTGAGTTTCAAGTTCAGTTAATGTAAGAAGGAACACTTCTGGTTCTGTGCCGGACCCTGTATCTACTCTTTCTCATTTCTTCCCTCCATCATTATTTCCCATTCCCACATTTCCTGTTCAGTTAACACTTATGCATCACCGGATCGCTCGCTTATAAATGCTGGCAGTTTTTTTTTACTGCTGTAGATCCAGTGTCGGCTGTGACACTGTTGGCGCTGGAGGCGAACTCATGCAAACATGCCCTGCAAAATATTTTGTGCGTATCTGAATCAATTTGAGAAGATGTGAGTCAAGCATGATAACATATTTGCTTCTGTCTGCGTCCTGTTTCACTCCCAGCCATTTGGTCCTTGAGGCAACTGCCTATATTACTTTTTTGCCAATCATCCAGTTTACTTGTGTCAGACTGGATAAGAGTGTCAGCTGAGTGCCAAAAATTGTCATGTGTGGTACAGTGTGTGTGTGTGTGTGTGTGTGTGTGTTATATGTACATGTTCAGTGAAAAAGAGTAGCTGTGCAGAAGACGTAAACCTCAGACGCTGTGTTTTGTTTCTCACTCTCTCTCTCTCTCTCACACACACACACACACACACACACACACACACACACACACACACGCAAACACACTTATACCCTCACACACTCACTCACACCCATTGCAATCAGTCAAACAGTGACAACCCTAACATTGCCCTCCACTTTGTGAGTTCAGCTGTGTTTGTCTGATATCCCCCCAATAAAGTGAACATGCTACCAGAGCAGGATTGTGTGTGACAGAAGAGGGGGAGAGAAATAGCTGCAGATACAAGAACAGAAAACAAGCAGAGTTGGCTTCTGTGTTTTTCTGCACTTCTGTAAAAGTAGCAATCAGCCAGCATTGATTTCCCAGCATCCCCTTGTGATTTAGCGCAAGCCAAATTAATGGCAGATTACAACCCATTAGCTCTTTCTCCCAACCTTCTTTTTGCTTTTTCCAATTTCCTTCACATTCGATCGTTCTTTTTTTTTCTTTCTGCCTTCTCTTTTTATCTCTGGCCACTCAACCACTTTCATCCCTTGTCTGTATTAACTGCTTTTCCACTTCTCACTTTTCAGCTCATGCACTGTGCCAGTCCTCCTTTTATTTTCATAGTTTTGTCACATGACCCTCGTACCAAAAACGATGAAAAGGTAGTTTCTGTAATAAACATGAAAGATTTCAGCACATTTTATAAATGCAGTTTAACCTAGTTTAATCTCTGTCTTTCCGTTCCCTCAAAAGCTCAGTAGTGTTATGCAGTAGGTGGTGCGGTGCACATTCCAGTGGTTGTTTCTGTTTCCTCATAAATGTACACATTCCTCTGAGTGTTTTGTGGCAGAGCAGAGACTTAGCTTTCAGTGATGTGTTTCTACAAAGTTCTTGGATGGGATTGGGTTATGAATCCACATGACAGGGCTGAGACAGAGCAAGGCCACTGCATGCGAGCGCGCGCACACACACACACACACACACACACGCATGCACACACACATGCACGCACACACGCAGGTTCCCTTTCTGTCTCTCACTGTGTGTCTTATACACACAGCATGTAGAAACCAGTAGTATTTTCCGCTGACAGTGCAATCTCCAACAAGAACAACAACAACAATAACAATAGCTCTGGCTTTTCTACAGCAGTAGTGGAGCACTGAGCCTGGTACACATCTTTGTGTGTGTATCTCTGTGTGTGCGTGTGTCTTGTAGGGGCTGAAGAAAAATGGGCAAACAGAAACAATGGCAAGGAATACAATTTGCATTGTGCTATCCTGCATGGGTCCCTAGAGGGGTGCAACTGCAGGAACCGAGACATCTCCTGTGTGTGTGTGTGTGTGTGTGTGTGTGTGTGTGTGTGTGTGTGTGTGTGGATAGGAAGGTGTGGGATGACTGTGCGTGTGTGAGTAGTGCGTGCATGCATATCCACAAAAAGAGATGGTGTTCATGTTTATGGGACAGGAGGATATGAGCATGACATCACTGCAAACAACTTCTGCCCATCACAAGAAACTTCTCTACTGTGTGTGTGTGTGTGTGTGTGTGTGTGTGTGTGTGTGTGTGTGTGTGTGTGTGTGTGTGTGTGTGTAACTGGCCGACAGCTATTGTCACATTGGAGAAATTGTTTTACTGGCTGCTTTTTTTTTTTCTCTTGACTTGCGGCACATTTGCAGCCACAGCAGAAATCCCCCACAGAGTGTCTAACCTGCATCATAGAGATGTCACCACTGTAGAAGTCCTTTATTTTTAAACTGCAGGTCTGCTTAACTGCTGCTATACTTTGGCTCTATAGGTGTCATCAAAAAAAAAAAATGATCCAAACAATAAAATAAGGGAAAAAAAACTTTGCGTTTAGATATAGATATTTGTTTGTGCTGTGTGGCCTTAAAGAAATAATTGATTTTCACACTGTGTCTGCACATATATTAGAAAATGTAGGTTGCTGAGCCGGCTCCATCTGCCTTAGTTGAGCCTTTACTTTTGACAGATTCAGTCTGGCTTCCGTCAATTGCACTCTGTCTGAGCTTCTATTCTATTTTCCTTCCCTTGGGCAGATAAGTACTTTAAAGGTGTCTATCAACTGCAGATCATGTTCAATTATATATCATGCGTCAAAAATTGGATTTGCAGAGAATTTCTGACAGGTCAACTCTGACAAAACAGAAGTTTTTTTTTCTTTTTTTTTCTGACCTACTCAACCTTGTCCCTAAGGTAATGGGAGGTCTCACTTCTCTTTCCTCTTCTGTTGAATCTAACCTCCCCTACTTTTTTGCTATTGTTGTGGAATGAATGCAGTTCTACAGTTTTACCAGCTACTTCAAGGCTGCAACACATGTAGCAAAATATCCCCCAATCACTTACAAGGTCCAAAACTCTGCTGCTCAGTTTTCAACCAGGTCCTCTAAAAAGCCTCATGTGACACCAGTGTTGATGTTTCTATAGACCAGCCTACCATAAAGTTCAAAGTCCAATTCAAGATTCTTCTGATCACATTCAGACCTCTGCGTGGTCAGGCACCTTTAACTCCTTTGTCTAATTTTTCAAAATCAATTTTTCCTTTTTTAAATTCTGTATTTAATATCTCTTCCTGTATTTATTTATTTATTTTTTTTTACTGTGAAGCATTTTGTTTGACATCTGCTCTTGATATGTTATATAAAAATCCTCTATAGCACAAACTACAAGTGAGTGTAGTTGCATGTTGTATGAGCATTATAATGACATTGATTGTAAAAGTACATCAGAGAACATCATGTTGTGGCCAGTCCTGTTGCTGGCTCCACTCATGTGATCTGTCATAAATAACAGCACTTCTGTGGCTGCTGAACAGATTTAAAAGGGCTGGTTTGCCATTGCTCTCATCACAAAGAGTACCACAGGAGCTTTTCCAGGAAGTCAGAGATATTTTCAGGCACTCAAGTATTTTATTTGCTTTCCCCTGGAAGGACCAGGCATACCTTTTCTTTTCTCGGCTGTAGTTCCTTACCCACAAAATATTTCCAATTCTGGACGTTGTTGATTTGTAAAACACAAACATTAAGACTTCTACAATTTGCGTACAGCATTCACAGGCGCTGATTGCAACTAATATCAGTATGAGTATGTCCTGTAATGATATTTATGTTTTAACCAATTTACACAGTTTCCCAATAGATATATAAAGACAAGAATAGACAGTGAGTAAGCATGAGTACTTTTTTATTGTTTTAGCATAATGAAACATCATTTCTGTTCCCATTTCCTGCTCTGCATGTCTCCACAAAGACAAACTCAAAGAAAAACAACAGCAAATTACAACACAATATGTTGTGGTCTCAAATAATCTTGTCGCCTTATTAACACATCAGTGTAAACAACCAAATCTTTGCATTTGATGAGATGTCTTGAAAGCGTAGCCACAAATGCACTATAGGAACTTATCCATCATATTAGTTTGTGACTTTTATTTCCTGTCATAGTCAATAGTTCCTGAGAATGTTTGGTCGAAAAAAAAAAAAAAACCTGGTGTCCGTGTGAAATGTACCTGCATGTAAATGAGGAGAATAAATTAAAGGAGAGACATCAAAAGCAGGAAAGCAGGAGAGTGATATAGTGAGGAGAGAGAGAGAGTGAGAGAGGGAGAGAGAGTGAAAGCAGGAAATAAAGGGAACAGATGGGAAAACATGTTGAGAGTAGGATGTGGGCACAAACAAGGAAACGAGGTGCTAAGCTGGGAAATGATTGGCATCTCTGATTAGCATCATAATAAAGCTAACAAATAGATATCTGATAGATCTGTTAAACACCAAATGAGTGAGTCAAGGGGTGAGTGTGGTCAAATTAGCATCTGTTCATTTTTTTGTGATTAATGTTGATGAATGAACCTGATTTTAGATATATTAAAATGTTTTTGAAAGATGTAAAATAGTCTCTAATGACAAATTTAAGATGACATAATATCTGATTAATGATTACACTGCCTCATATGGGATAACTCCAATATGTCAAATTATTACCAGAGAGTTAAACCAAGGTAAACTGTACCATTCACATTTTCTCAGATAACTGGAATGACGTGACCCTTGAACACAGGTGGCAAAGGTGCACACATTCTTTACTTAAGCAGTACAGATACTTGCTGATTCAACTTCCTGAAAAAAAAGTTGCAGGCTCTGAAATGTACTAAAAGTATATAAGTAAAAAGTGTCTCTTTGATGGACATGGACCAGCTGTTTCTGAACCTCACATCATATAAATATGATTTCAAGACTATTGAACCATTCTCACTTCAAATAAAAATAGGAAACAAAAACAATACACCGAAAATAATAAACATTATCTTAGCTCCAACGTGTAAATCAGTTTTCATTGTCAGCAAAAGAACTCAAAAGAACACAAGAAGGCTTGACCTTGTTGGCTAGAAAATTCCCTTGTTTCTACAGGACTACCAAAATCTTTTGTTCAGCCTCAGCAGAAGCTGCTTCACAAAGTTCTCTGTATCAAGGCGTGCCCTTTTTGGGTCTTAAAATCAGTCCTGCAGAGGTATAAAAAGCCTCCCGCAGGCAGCTGAGGCAGGCAGTGATGTGTTGTCAGAGCCAACCTGCACCCTGATGGGAAAGATTTTAGGACATCCATGGTATCAGCTGGGTAGGACTCTAGCTGCTTGGTATTTTCTTAAGCATTGCACTGCTTGATGTGGGGGGTGCGGGAAGTCCTCTCCTGAAGAATGGGAAGTGTCACCTGGGTGCACCATGAGTTGCTCCTTCAGACGGCTTTTGATGTAGTCAAACACCATGGAATCCAAAACCACAGCAAGATTTCATGATGTCTCCCATGAACATCAGCTTGGTAATACCTACATTAAAACATTAGCAATTAGCAAAAAGAATAAAACAAAAAAAAAAAATAAATAAATAAATACTCATGTACATCTGTATGCCACCTCTGTGTTTGAAAGTGAAGCAGTAAGCTGTGTGTAGTCCAACCAAAGACTAATGCTCCCTTCTCAGATTGTTTCATTTTAAGTTTCCAGAACCCTGAAGAGACTAAACTCTACAACAGTTCACAATGAAAAGCAAAGATTATAGAAAAGGCAGATTTCTTTTTTCCATCTTTCCTGTCTTGATAATAACACAACTGCTCAAATGTATCTTGTGACTTCTTACTCGATTTCTCTTCCCCATAAATAACTACATATGGACTACAAATAGGGATTCACCGATCCAACTTTTTCTCTCCTTACACCAATTCCATCTCATAGCATTGCTCTCTTTGATCCAAATTTGAAATCTCTATACCTCATTGTGTGGAGCTCAGCCTGATGTAACTAAATAAGTGTAACATATAGCCTGTAACAGTGAATTACAACGACATTAACCAAAAGGAAAAAAAAAACTGTATTCAATGAGGATCGGTCACCCATAGCTCATACTCAGTAAGCTATCCGGTGCATCCCTCACACCTAACGTGAAGTTGTTGGCAAATATGGAGTTAAAATGTGAGACTTAAACAATATTCATCTATATGCCCTGCTTGTCACTCTGACATCCACTGGCTGGGATGTAACACAGAAACTGCTGATATTACCATATTTCCCATCTCCCTGTGAAGGAGACAATAACAATAGTAATCCTACTGGGTGTTGCGACTGTTCACTAAAATGACAGACGAATAGTAAACACACCAACACCCTCACATAAACAGTTGGTTTGCTACTCCAAACTTAATTCTCCTTCGTGCAATCATGCAAAACCCCTCATCAAAATAACTCCACCTATTACTTTCTTCTTCTCTGGATATCATTAATGTCACTCCCCTTTTTTTTTTTTTCTTAATCTAGCACATATCACACAATCTTTCTCTGCCTTCACTCACTTTCTTCCTTTCCACTGACTTGCTTTTCCATTTTTCATACATTTACATTCCCCTTTCCCTCCTTTGATTGATTCTGCTCTTATTTTTTTCTCTCTCCCTGTTATTTCTCATCTCTTCAACCCTCTGAGCACTTTTTCCCCCAGAAAGCTACAACAATAAAAGAAAAAGAAAATTCACACCTAGGCTGTAAGTTTTTTTTTTTTTTTTTCTTCTTTGCCTCATAGTCGTCTGTCTTCCCAAACAATATTACAAAAGCAATTCCACACCAGTCAATAGGCTCCAGTATTGGCTCTCACCCGCCTTGTCCCATAGGGGCTGCCATATCATCAATACAGATTTATACTGTAGCCTAGTAGCTAATATACACAAATGCCAATATGCCGGCTCTCTCTAGCCGGTAAAAATACATGAAGCAATCTGGGCCAATTTTATGAACAGTGCTAAAAGATTGGCAGTGGAAAGAAAACAAGCCAGAGAGACAGTGGTGGGGGGATGGGGGGAGAGAATGGGATAAATTAACCCAGTAAAGTTGCAGGGAGGCACAAGCACAAGACAGATAGACACAATCAGCTAGTTGGTATGTCATCACCATTATAAGGGGCACACCAGCAAGTTAGAGAGCAGTGGACACGTTGCAATTTTCCAGCCCCGGTGCCTGCAAGACTTCACTTTTTCAAAAAAAATTTCTTCTCTTTAGCCTTGATTGTTGTCAGGTGGTCAGTAGAAAGGAAATGCAATTTAATACACATTGCCATCAACTACCATTATGTGAATGTTAGGAGCTCGTTTATTGAGAGGAACAGCTGGGAGCTGAGGGCAATTGCAGAGAATACAAGCATTATTATTCATTATTAAAGTGGCAGTCTCGAAGAGTTTAATTTAAGTTGTCTAAGTCATTAAGTATTTGCAATATTAAAAACTCTGTTTCTGTGGCGACATTCCTGGAAAAAAAAAAGAAAGAAGCTATATCAAGTAGCTGCTAATGCAAACCAAACATTTTCTACGGCTCCAGCTTCACATTAAAAGTTTGTCATACTGTCTGTTTGTCAGTGAGCTTTGTACTTACCAATATTGTTCATCAAAAATGCGGATTATTGCCGCCTGACTTCTTTATTAAAACAAGAACAGTTTTTTTTTCCTGCCACCAGAATTTTGTGACCTGGAGCAACTATAGGTGTCGTCAAATCAACCAGGACTGAAATTTTCGAGATTGCCACTTCCATGAAAAAATACTGGTTAGTGCAAAAACTCTTTTCACCTTCTGTGATCTTGTCCCAGTTTTAGTTTATAACGTAAGTACCTCACCGCTACCACAGAAACTTTGTCAGCTAAGGAAGAGACAGCAACATTAATGTTGACCCTTTTGTAATTGCTCGGTCAACAAGGTGGTCTTGTGTGTTTTGGTAGACATTGTGTGACACATATATAATATATTTGTGTGCTTTGTGTCTTGGTCTACAGCTGAATCCTTAAAATGTGAAACTCTTTTATATCCAGGAGTTGTAATGTTCATAAATCTGGGATCCAGCAGCGTCAATCAATGTCATATACAGTAGTAAATGATAAATACAGGGGCGCCCCGGTGGCTCACCTCGTAGAGCTCATACTACATAGGCTTAGTCCTAACCGCAGCGGCCATGGGTGCGAATCCGACCTGTGGCTGCTGCATGTAATCCATTCTCTCTCCCCAACCTCCCTGACTCTCTCTCACTGTCTCTATCACAATTAATCACAAAAAAATAACTTAAAAAGATAAATACATACCTGGAAATAAAGCATTCATCATGAATCTTGATATAAGGCTATAAGATAAATCTTGTTATCAGTACATTTCTTGAGATGGTGACACAGTGATGTTCCCAGGCTTTGATTCCAGAGCCATTTTAATGTTTGGTTTGAATAGCCATTCACTTTTAGCAATAATTTCAATGTGTTCAGGTTAGAAATGTCAAGTCTTTACTGTTTCACAGTTTCATTGCTCAAGAAAAAACCCAGATTTCCTTGACATGCAGAACATACACATCTGACTGACCATGAGAGATTAACCTCCCTGTGACTTTCATTCCATCCATTGTCATGCTTTTATCTGTAACTTCCTATCTTCAAAATGCCGTTTTACACCTCAGGTATTGGATGAAGCATAATTTTAGCTTTGATGATTATATGGGCAAAAATACTGTTTTCCTGCAAATGTCCATTACCTGGAGGAAAAAAAGAGGAGTGAGGATGTATCCAGCTGTGACGATTGCCTCAGATTTTGATATACGTTTTGCTAAGACACACACAGACACACACAAACACAGACACATGTGACAGGAAAATATTGATGTTGCAGACTGGCACCAGATGCAAGTAACATGCTGGGGTGTGTGCGTTTGTCAGAGTGAAAGAGTCTGTGTTGTGGGGGGGCGGCTTAATGAGACTTTGTAAACCTGGGGAGCCAGGAAGAGATAAGTTGTGTGTGTGTGTGTGTGTGTGTGTGTGTGTGTGTGTGTGTAGGGGGTAGGGAGGGGTCCCTTTGTAATAATATCACCTTGTCCAAATGGACCATTTATAGGGCTCTCTCTCTCTCAGTCACTCTCTCTCACACACACACAACCACACACACAGCGAGCCATGCATCTTAGATGCACAGCTAACAACAGCAGGATCACAGTAGGAAAACATAACTGTGATCTGAAGCAGGAAGGAAGAACAGATGGAGGGAAACATTACACATACGCATCACACACACACGCACACACTGGCAAACACACACAAAATATCCGTCATTGACAAACACACACACATTACACTATATATGCACTATATATGCACTCATTCAAAGCCAAATTCAGTCACACACACACTGACCCCCGTCTGACTCCCTCACTGTTCACAAGCTTGCTGCCTTGTCACCGGCTTCAGCTGGTATCATCTACCTTTTTTTGAGTGTGTGTACAGGTGTGTGTTTGTGTGTGTTTACTATCTGCATGCAGCTGTCATTGTTCCAGTTACAAAGGCACCTTCTACAAGACAAGATACATCCCATAGCCTCGCCATATGTCAGCTCGTTCCAGCCCGGTCTCTCATAGTGTCTGACGACTGTGTAATGTGTCACGTGAAAACCATATACAGATGTAACTATTATAGCCTCATTTTTTTCCTGTGTTCTTGCTGGATTGCTCCTACTCTAAGAGGAAGGGTTTAGCAAAATCATGTTCTTTGTTTTGCAGCTGCAGTGTCTTTGAAAAACAAACCTACCACTGTCTCCTTTTTTTTTCTTTTTTTTTTACTCCCAAGGCCCAAGTCTCTTGACCACTTAAACGTGTTTGAGAGTACTTATTTTATACATTACATTAAATACATCACATTGTCATTTATCAAGTGAGGTCATGGAGTGAATTCCCTTTTCTTGTGACTTGTTGAATCCTATATTTTCCTAATAAATCAAATAGATTAAAATGAGAAAAAGCACATATTCTCCTAAAGTAGGATCAAGATCAGCTTAATCTTTTTGATACAGTGGGTTCAGAAGGATGAGAATCAGACGTTCTTGTGGGTGTCAGTTGGTTTCAAATGTGAAGAGCTTAGTCATAACGCAGTTTTAGATGAAGCAGATGTTAGATGCACCAACAAACAGTTCGCCATTCATATATTAGCATTCATGGAAACTCAACTTGCTGTGCTTCATATTAAAGTACAGTCAGACACTCTCTGTTTAGCTCCAGTTTGTTTTGGCTCTTTAGCAGCTAAATGCTCCATTGTGTTCACTAGCTAATTGCTAACTTCTTCGTGTCATTTGATGCTGGTAGAATACAGTGTGCATACTGAAAACATGCTATCCTTTATGGCTGGAAACGAGAATGGTGTCGGTAGTGAGTCTGGCCGAAAACAGTAAATACCTCTGCAGCCCACTGCTCATCTCTGCCTGAGGCTAACGGCTCAAGGCTACATTAGCCGCTACTAGCATAATACTCCAGAATCCCTGACCGATACAGACGCTGGGTTTTGACCAACACAAAGGATGCTAGGTTCTGCTGCTACATTTGAATTCTTTTTGTTTAAACTCTGTTGTTGTTTTTTGAGTGCGATGCTAAGTTGGTGGAGTACTCTTTTTAACACAAAAATGTTCATTGGTGCAGCCTTAAGGATTTCTCCCTGGTGAAGACTTCCAGATCTCCCTGTGGGTGTAGGATGACTGACAGCAGAACTTGTTGCATCTGATATTTAAAAAAACTTGGCCAATATAGAAACAAATGATGGCATCATGTTTTCCATGATGGATTACCTAAAAAAAAAACTTACGATAAAAAGTTAAAAGTTCAGTGGACACAAATTTATGCCTCCAAAAGGCTTTATTTGAATGTAGGGAAATGTGCCTTGATATCCAAATATGTTGTGTGTATGCCGACACCAGCAGGAATGATCAACAAAAGCCTCCTTTTATCCTTTTTGTTTCCTCTTGTACCTCTTTCCCTCAGCTTTTCATTTTTCATTTCATTTGTCTTCCTTTCTGTCACATTTTTTCTCCCCTCCTCTGCCTCCCGTCTCTCTCCATCTCACACTCATCATTTTCATCTGCGTTTGCCAACAACAGGGAATAGCTGAGCCTTAATGACAGCACAGCCCATGTGTGCACTTGCATGTCTATGATGACGAGCACGCGGGATAACTGCATGTTTCCAGTGTGTGATGAATGCGTGTGTCAGTGAATGAATGAGAATCAGAGAGTTAGTGTGTGTGTGTGTGTGTCAGATTCAGGCTGGCTAATTGGTCTTTAGGGTCTCAACAATGTCGGTTTCCCATCCTACTTTCTCATAATTCCCTACTCTGTGTCTCTTCAAATACACTGCTGCCTTTATCATCAGCTGAAATAAATAGCCTCACGCTCCCCTGACAGACAGACATACACACACACACACACACACACACACACACTACAAGTCATTCTTTTGAGGACCGAACATTAAGTCCCTAACCCTTTAACCCCAAAGTACATTAATTACTCTACCCCAACTTTAACCTAACCCTAATTCTACCCCTTACCCTCATGTTAGTCGTGTGAGTCATAGTAAAGACCAATAAAACGGCGCTCAAGAACATTTTCATGCCTCTACAATCTGTCCTCACAAGGATAGAAATACAAAAGTATGCGCACACACAGGCCGGTGCGAATCATTTCTGTGTGTAATTTTTCCCATTCGCTGCTGCTGGAGCGGGCCGTTTGATTGGTTGCTGCAGTGATAGATGCCTGGCGAGTTTTCTGATTACTACAATCTTCGATCTCCAGGGCCCAACATAATCAGAATAAATGTCCCCTACTGTAGAGGGAGTAAAGGTGTGTAATGTGTGTGTGCAGCATTGATGTAACAGGACAAATTGATTTTGGTTTGTTTTTTTGTTTTTTTGCCCCCCCCCCCATACCCCTGCCCCTTCTTTTAGCATGAAGTGAGATGTGATTGTTTTACGTCTCTTTAGCAATTTCCTGTTGCTATTATTATTTTTGCCAGTTTCAAATCACAGCAGGTAACTGTGCGTGTGCCAAAGATTAAAAAAAAAACATGTCAAGTGATCCAGTTGTAATGACGTCAATGAAACTGTGGTGATCTGATAAAAACAGTTGTGCTCGGTCATTTATCATCATTGCATCATTTGAGTATTCATCTTACAAGCATTTTCTGTCAGACAAAAAATAACCTACCCCGGTGATATATTTTATAGAGTCACTTGACAAATCAGAGCACAATTTGATTAAACAAGTGGTGGCACATTTCTTTCCAGCAGTTCATCACTTGCAATACAAGCTCACTATTTATTGTAGCTGTGTAGCTTCAAACTCATTTATCAAGAGCCACGAGTCAATTTGGGTGTTCGCTCTAAAGCGATCTGTGGTGATGTTCGGGAAATCGCTTGGCTGTCAGCTTTTTTTGTCCACAGGCGACGAAAGAGGCTGGTTGCCATGATGACATCCATCATCAGGAAAACTGATTTGCAATTTGAAAACCCGAAACTTGAGACATTTGTCACTCACCCTACATGTCCACCAAAAGTGGATATAATACATTCTGTGAGGCTATTATCTGTCTTGATTAAACCAACTTATCTTTTTTCCCGTGTGTTTGAAGCTTCCCTGTTGCATCCTCAAAATAACCCTCAGCATTAAAAACCCTCAGCAGTAAAAAAAAAAAAAATAAAAATCTCACAAACTATCACATTTATATCCCGGCACATGAGATGTCCACACATTTTGTCTCCGCAATTGTTCAACAATTTTAGTTAACTGGCCAAGTACAAATCTGCGCCTTCACTTAAGTTCACATTAATTTATGGCTGTGTTAGATTTAGTTTTACCACATACATTAACACATTTATTAAATAAAGATAAAGATATAACCACACTGTTGTCTTAGTAATCGGTTCTTTACAGAAGCAGAGACAGAAGAAATAAAGAAGGAAGTAAAGACACTTAAAAACACTTCAACAAAAGACTATCATGGTGTAAGCTGTAACTATTCTACATATATTCCTATATTCATGCATTATTTAATGTCCTTCACTCCACTTTGACAGTGATCTATCGCTTTTTAAACGATGATGTAATAGTGTCAAACATGCAACGCACACATACACAAACGCCTCTGACCCACATTTTGAAAATTTCAATCAAGCTCCCTGCATCGCATTGATCAATATTTATTAAATCAATGTTTATTAGCCTTGGATTGACTGTGGTGTCAACCTAAACATATTGAATTGGTCAAGATATTGGAGTGTCATCCTTAACGCCTCAGTATTTATGGTGTATGTATGAATAAAGGGTAGCAGGAATCAGTGGTTAACATAAACATGGTTGCAGGTTTATGTGGGAAATACCAGTTACTTCAAATTATTCAATTAAAATGTGATTTATACAAAAGGAAAATACATCTCTAAAATATGGTAAAAGACAAAGATTAAATTATATGGCTCCTCAGGCAGGTCATTCCACAGCTTTGAGGTCATAACAGCAAAGGCTTAAATCAGGTTCATCAAGCCTGAGGAAGGTACATTTTGCTCTGTTCAGTGGTTCAAAGGTCAGACATATGTTCAGGGGCCGGGGCCAAGACATGTAAGCAATCAATAAAATCTCAAAATAAATTGTAAAAGGGCGTCGAGTGGCGCAGTTGGTTGAGCATCTGCCCCATATGCAGAGGCTAAGGTCCTCGCTGCAGTTGGCCCTGGTTCGAGTCCCACATCGGACGGCCCTTTGCTGGATGTCATTCCCCCTCTCTCTGCCTCCCCATTTCCTGTCTCTCTCTACTGTACTGTCAATAAAGGCATAAAAAGCTCCAAAAAATTATTAAAACAAAAATAAAATAAATAAATTGTAAAATACAAAAAATGTCAGCATTGATGCTAAAGTTAGCATGACATGTTCTCTCATTCTGGACTTAGTAAGGATTGCGTCTGCAGTATTTTACACTCACTTAAGGTTAGATACTTCAAATGTAAACGCTCTAAGTTGTTGCTGGCAAATGAACTAACAGCCTGCCATACCTGTCAGCTGGCAAAGCCGACTGACAGTTAGTGATGGGAATTCTGGCTCTTTACAGTGAGCCAGATCGTTTGGCTCAGCTTGGTTTCCAAGCAGCTCTTCATTTGGTGCCACTTCTGGCTTTTATAATTAAAATATTATAAAATGTTTTGCACGTATGTCATTTTAATTAATCAATATAATTATACTGAACCTTATCATTTCCAGAATCCCGTTATTTTATATTAGCCTACGTTTGGCATAAAAACATTAATGTAGAAACATCAAATTACACATGCAGTTCTTGCCGCCATCATGCCACCCCTTCCCTGTCCGTCCGTACATGTTATTGGTTGCGTAGCTTGCACATGAACACAACATTCAGTCAGTGAATAGAGTGCCTGTGGCTGAGCAGTGGTGAAAAGATCATCCTATTATTCTTTCTTGTAGCCTATTAATTAAAAAGAAATCTCTCTCATCTGAGAGCCGGCTCCCATCGTTCATGTAAAAGAGGCGAATCGTTCGCGAACACTTCTGAAAGTGTGCATTGTGCAAGTGTACACATGTCGATGCATGTGCATTAAGGCCATGACTCTGTGTACACTTGCATTCATGCATTTGTCTTTGGGTTTAATTAAGGCATCTTTTTGAATTAATATTGAAATTGTTTTTATAAAGTTTTTTTTATATATTTATATAAAAGATCTGTAGCAGCAAAATAAGCAGGGAGGGTTGTGAGGAAGAGGAAAGTACAAGTACAAATGGAAAATAATAATTTCATATAAACCTATTTTTCATTCATTTACAGAAATGTTCTTTTAACAACCAAGCTAACCTTTCAAGAAGCAAAGCAGTGAATGAACAACTTTTTCAACAAGTCCAAATGGCAGTGATATTACAAATTATTTTAACTTATTTTTTTCTGCTTGTCCACACAACAAGCAAATTCTAGTAGCAACAGCATCTGTTGTGCTTGACGCTAACATCTGTCAGTGTGTTTGTGTTAAGTGCTGGAGAAAGTGGGGCTGTAACTGCATTTACTGTTTGATTGTTTGATTCAAGTGTGTGTGTGTGTGTGTGTGTGTGTGTGTGTGTGTGTGTGTGTGTGTGTGTGTGTGTGTGTGTGTGTGTGTGTGTGTTCAAAAGCTTTGAAAAACTATTTAAACATTTGCTGTACCAACTGCAATGACGGCAGTGAGAAACATGGATTAAGAAACAGAATTAAGGTTCGTGTTTTAAGAATAACTGAACAATATTAAAATACATGTGTGCCACCTCAGTTCACCTCAGTTCATGGAAGCACGTGCCTACGCTGTACTGGCTTCCCTTTCACCCTGGAGAAATGGTTGACCTCCCCGGACTGTCACTGTATAATTCTCACTCTGAACGGAAGGGAGGGACGGAGAGAGAGACTGATGTGATTGAGTAAAAGAAGCAATTGTACAACAGCATTCGCACAGTTAGGAGTGTGAAAGAGAGAGGAGGGTGTTTATGTGGATGTTGTGTGCAGCACAGTGTGTATGAAGGAAGGGTAGACTGTGTGTGTGTGTGTGTGTGTGTGTGTGTGTGTGTGTGTGTGTGTGTGTGTGTGTGTGACAATAACTCTAATTGCTCTTCACCTCTACTTCAAAAGCTTTTAGCCCAGTCAGCACTCAGCCAATCAGAATGCCCGCACAAAATAGCCAGTCTGTGAGCAGAAGAGAGTCAGGGCAAGGCTGTCTCTAAACTAACTGGATTACCTTCACACTCTCTCTGTCATACTGTGTTGAATAGTGTGGTACACAACTGAAATTAACTTAATGAAGTGACAAAAATCGTCACTTCCTACGATTTCTGTTTCCCCGTCTCTCTCCCAGCAGCCATGTGTGGTTTCATTTTGGATTTTTTCTTTTTTTTTTCTTTTTTTTTTTTTGTTTTCTTGATATTCCTCTCCCCGCTCCCTCTCATCCTCCTCCTCCTCCTTCCTCAGCACTCATTTCATTTGCATTGATAAGTATGTTTCTCAATTTGGGGGAATAAAGAATAAGTGTCTGAAACTGCCTCCTGCTATCTAGACGCAGCTGTGAATAAGCCAGCTACAAAGCTGGGATAATGTGTTTGCAATTACAGAGGAGAAAGAGAGAAAAAGAAGACAGAAAGCTTCAGCTGTCAGCGAGATATGTGTGTACCTCATCTCTTTCTCTCTCGCTTGCACAATTTCAAAGATGCTTCACTCTGTATCACTGTCAGAAAATAAACAAAATTGCCAAAGCAGTTTACATTACAATACTCAATGATAAAGAATACACACAAATCAAAATAATTTTTTCAGAATTTTCAAATGACCTTTCAGTCACTCCACCATCTGTCAACTGAAGGAATTCTAAAGGTGCGTTAGCTTTATTTGTGGAAATATGACTGCTGGAATGTTTTTGTTGTCCATGTCTGTTAGCAACTAACAGCCAGTGAAAGTGACAGTACAGACAGGCAGTTCTCAGCTAACAACACTCACCAGAACATAAGCTGTGCTCAGCTTCTACGCTGTGACAGTAGAGAAATACTTCATAAATGTAAAGCCTCAGTTAAAAGATTAGAGAGGCCTTTCTCACTGAAGATATTTTGACACGACACAGTAGGAGAAGCACAAGTGTAAATATCATAGTAATGATGACTGAGTTCCATTTAGCTGCCTCAGTTTCAGGGTCCTGGTGTTGTGCTTGCTGGCTCACCTGTGCTATTTTTAGCCATTCTAGCAGTGTCCAGACTGAAATATCTCAACAAGTATCTAAAAGATGGCAGTCAAATTTTGTAAAGATATTCATGGCACCCAGATGGTAAATCCTATATGATTTTAATGATCTCCTGACATTTCCTGTAGCGCCACCAACAGGTTACCACTAGTAGTTCGACTGAAATGTCTTTTCAACTACTGGATTGGCTTTCATGGATTCTAACGAAATCTGGTGTATAAATTCATTTTCCCTCAGGATGAATTGTAATAACTCAACTGATGTGAGCCCTTAGCTTTTTTTTTTTTTTTAACAAGCACCTTCATTATGAAAAATTTTGATTTGTCATTTGTGACCAAATACCTGCAGAACTAGTGACATTGTGTTTGTACTAGTTAGCGAATGTTGTCATGCTAACATGCTAAACTAAGATGACAAACATTATACCTGCTGATTCTGATAACTTAACATCGGCATGTAAAAATTGTCATTGTGAGCAAGTTAGCATGCTAAAGTACACATTTACATCAAAGCTCTGCTGTGAAAAAGACAAAGAAGACTGATTGTACTGACTACTTTTACTTTTTTTTTTTTTTTGCACTTCCTAACAATCTCTTGCTTCCAGTTTTCTTGTTTATCCAACATACAAAACAAAATTACCAACAAAAATTGTTTTAATAAAATGGCTAAAATGACTTTTTGTTCATGTTATTCAGTGTCTTAAATCCATGATTCAAGGGTGAGTCATTCTCAGTGGATGAAGTCACTGCAGAAGCAGTACTATAGAACAACTCTAAACTTTGAGCTGGTTTCCCTAAAATATATGAATACTTTGTTCTCACTAACTTTAAAATTAGTTTCTGTGAATGACAGTGTTCATGTCTGACTTTAAATAAAACCCAATTTTCTTGTGTTACCAAGCAACGACAGCAGTTACGCACAAACTGCACATACTCGCACACACTTGGCAATCAAAGATGTTTTTGGCAAGATGAAAGTCTTTAACTTTTGCCAATGGTAACCATGTCAGTGCCTTGTAATCAGTTTCTACATTCCTCTCCACATATATGGGCACTTACTCAACAACTATGAAGTATACAGCACCTTTCCCACTTTTCCAAATGTATCCTTTGATAAAGTTGCCTTTGTAACAGCTCATTTCCCCCACAGTCTATCTGTTTCCTCCACAGGATTAGATTACCCATCTAACACCTCCACTCCTCCATCCACCTCTCTTTTTCTCTATGGATCTTCAACTCACATTCTTTTCTCTCAGTCTCTTCTTTTTCTACCTTGTTTTTCTGCTCCGTTTTGGATTCTCTGTCTCTCTTTTTTGCCACCTCCAACTCTCTACTGATTAAGAAAGAGAGGAGAAAAAAAGAGAAGTGTAAGAAGGAAGAAAAAACAGTTGGTAGATCGGTGGGAAAGTTCAATTAAACTGTGGGCCTCTGGGCTTTTGTGTTGGTGTGTATATGTGCATGTGTGCGAACGCCTGTGTGTTTGTGGTCATGCATGCTTCTTTGAGACAACTGAGACAGTGTGTGTGTGTGTGTGTGTGTGCATGTACTGAAATGTGTGTGTGGATATGTGTGCGCACTTTGCGTCTTTTCTGGTGTGTGTTTCATTCTCAGCTCTCCAGGATTAGTTTTTCCTCCTTAATCAAGTGAGAGAGAAGCCCACAGGTAATTACGGCTTCTCTCCAAAAACAACAACTGGGCTTCTGCTTTCCTGTTGGACTCCATCACAGTCAAATAAAGCCACAGTTAGCTACAATTCTAAAGGACACACAAAGTCACAAAGTTATTTCTACCATCCTGCAGCAGGAAACAAAAACAAGAAATGTTTAAATTCTGTTAAATGAATTGAATTCAGTGTTTCACAGGCAGGGACGTTGTGATGTTTAATATAGAAAACCTGTCAGTGGTTTAAATGAATGCACTTCTCCTGTGATCTTTTGAGAAAATGTCGCACATGCATTTGTCTATTTTTATACAGATATGTTACTGTGCATTTTCTTAATCAGCTCAGTTTTTTGTTAAATGAATTGAGAGATTTCTCTCTAGGAGAACCTGATGCTACATTCTCCTGTCCAATCAGAAATCCCCACAGCTGTCACTTGAATCAAAATTACAGCTTAGGGGCTGTGTGCTCATGGTGCCTGGCCACTGTGAAACAAATACGATCCAACCAAACCCACACAGTCCACTAAATAGAGCAATACTAAAGACCTAAAACCAAGATTTCAGACATGTTTAAACCAGTTTTTATGTCCACACACTTAAACATCATGTTTCCTGCTGCAAGAACACACTGATCACCACAGTTTACAGCAACTACATTCTTCTTTCAGCAAGCACCGCTCAGAAAATGGTAAAAGAATTTAGGGTGAAATATTGATATCAGAGTGTGTAAAACTAAAATGACAAGCTGATAATGTACCAGAGTTTACTTCACTCATGTGACCTAAGTTAAAAAAGAAAAGTGTTTGCGTTCCAGATGACCTTTAAAATTTGATTGACTTTCAGATTTTTGCATCATTGATTTTTAGCAAATTTTCACAGTTAGTTAATAAATAAAAGTATGGATGCTGGTAGCTGTGCAGTGACTGATAAAATTGGATTACAGGAAAAAAAAAAGGAGGAGAGACAGTATAACAACAACTGTATGTACCGCTGACACAGTGTAGAGGTTAAAAGGCATCGATTTGAAAGCAGATTTCTTGAAATTGCTTTCATGACATGCAGTTGTGATGGAATCCACACACCACACCAGATGATACCTTTCCACTGTGGCTTTCTGTTTTACATAGTGTGCAGTCTTGTGTCTAGTGTTAAGACAGTCACCTGCTTCCCCTCTACTTTAACCCAAAGCTTAAACAGCCATCTTTTTACACCCCACAGCAAACTGACCTGTAGTGTTCACAAAGGTTAGAAAACAAATTTTAAAAATGTATGTAATCTTAAATGATGCAGAACAAAACTGAATATAAACTGTAATTTAAATAATCAGCATTTGTTTTCAATCAGCCTGCTGTCAAAATGTTCACCTACTGTATGTAAATACACAAGCTTACTATGATTATGATTATATTTTTTGTGTGTGTTAGAGAGGGAGACATGGATAGAGAGAGAGAGAGAGAAGCCTGACACATGAAGATTATACTTTATGTCAGAGCTTTTACGTGTGTGTGTGTGTGTGTGTGTGTGTTTGTTTGTGTGCACCTTTTAGCATGAACATGCAAAAAAAAATCTAATCTTATGTCAAATTGTGTGTGTGCGCGTGTGTATTTAATAACAGCTCTATCTTTGCATCATCATGCAGCCTGTGGTTTATCTGTCTTGTAGTCCTCCAGAGACTTAATAAGCGTATGTGCTGTCATTAATTAGCAGCTAATATATGATGAAAGAAAAGCTGCTAATACCTCATTTTCCCAATGCGCTGGCTTTAACATGCAACATCAACAAAGCAATCAGTGATGCAGCAGGAAGGGGAGGCGCTGGTGTTTTCTAAAAAGATAGTCCTCCTCAGATAGGGTAGTGAACACAGACATACCATTAGTCTAGAATTTAGCCCTTCTGATTATGATCCCCAAACTGTCAAACCAGTGAATTTAAACCCTCATTCAGAGGGAGTAGAATCTGAGAAACAATTATGTTGTATCCTGTAATTGACTGAAATGACCATCCTACTCACTGCACTATTTCTGATTTGTTTTTTTCTTTTACATCATCTCTTTTATCCAGGGAAGCTTGTCTGATCATCTAGGCTCTTTTTTTTTTTTTTTTGTGGTGCTTGATGAAAATAGTAACCATTCACACCTGTCTTGTAGCCTACTGTGCAGTGTTACACAGATTCCACTTAGACCATTTGCCACTCAAAAGTTCCATATCAGAAAGTGGAAAATGCCTTGCTCATGGGCACCATGAATAT
Organism: Seriola dumerili; assembly: GCF_002260705.1. Classification (NCBI taxonomy): domain Eukaryota; kingdom Metazoa; phylum Chordata; class Actinopteri; order Carangiformes; family Carangidae; genus Seriola; species Seriola dumerili. The sequence continues at coordinate 2,177,523 of NW_019174923.1, forward strand.
CATTTTTAACTGCTTCTTATTCGCTCTCAGCAGCTGGATTTCTCTTCAAGGCCACGTCTGAAATCTTTAACATTAATGTGATCATTAGTGTCTTCACAGAAGATGTAACTAAATGACTTGTTGGATTCTAGTCACCTACTGATCCCCCTCAGGTTAATATCGTTCTGCTTTTCCCTTCACAGCGAGGTCAAAGTGCAGCGTTGGCCAAGAAACAGCATGTCTGGAGCTGCAGAGGATTCACTGTCTTGCTCAAGGATACTTCAAGAAGGACATACGCCTGCTGTCACGCTGGCTTGAACCCAGCTGAAGGTCAGCTCACTTAATCATTGCCTCCACTGTAAATCCCTATCAGGGCAGGATTAGGATTGGAGAGCATCATGAGATATGTAACTAGACCTCTGACAGGTGAGAGAGCGCCCAGCAGAGAAGTGTGTGAAAGGGCAAGGTTGACTTTGCACTCATAATGTTTGAAGTATGACAAAGGTTATACTGTATGCTACTCTGTTGAATAATGGTGAGAGTATGCAGTGATAACAGTGTAGATTATTTAGCTTTGGTAAATATGCAGATTTATTAATTATCGCATTTGTATTTTTTGCAAATGTGAAATGTTGAGCAAAGACTTCACGTATTGTTTTTAAAGCGCATTGTCTTCCCCCAGCATAAAGTTGCAAACGGTCACACACATATGCATCCACATGCAACCTTAGATCCTAACTAAGTCCTACAAGCAACCTATTAAGACATTCATTCATTGTCAGAGCTTCAAAAAGTTATAATCCTTAAGATTTGAGATCAATGAAATCAAACCTAATCTTTGATACTATTTGTGGTCAGCATTTTTCTGCAATAGATATTTAATGTATTTGCACTGAAGAATTACCTCTACATAATACTAATAGTTTTTTAATTATAGGGACGGAACATCCAGAATTTACAGGAAAAGTTTGAGTGCAATTTTATCTCAATGATAACAGCCTCACTGTTTACTGTTCACTCTCCCACTGACGTATCAGTGCTGTCTTAACCTACTCTCAATGCATAATAACATTTATTACTGCCGCTGCTTCACATTAAAAGTGCTGGCTTTTAAAAGGCAGGGGTGGCCTTGATTGTGGCCTTTATTGTGAAGCAGCCACAGGAACTCCAGTTTGTCACTGTAGATTGTTCATTGAAAACGTGTCAACAAAACGAAACGGTCACTTTTGGTGTTTCTCGTCACCAGACCAGTGAGCTGTTCAATGAAAAGTTGCAGGTGACAGCGGAAGCATGAAATCAGATCACTGTTGCCATTATTATTTCCTTTTACGTGGTTGCATTGTAAACAGACACTCTAGTTGCTGTTGTGCTCTCATGAGTGTTTGCTGCCTCCAAAACTGACTTGCAGTATTTAACCACCAGTAGCAACAGTTGTCACCAAATCAACCAGGACTGAAATCTTATGGGGTGTATGTGATGCCTTGAGCATCTGTGTCAACGGGCATTTTGGCAGGTAAATAGTTTGGTTTCATACTGATAGTGGTGAACACTTGTACACTGATGGAACAGCAATCAGAGGCAATTTGGGGTTTAGTATTCGTCCCAAGTATACTTTGACACGTGGACTGGAGGAGCTGGGGATCGAACCACCAACCGTCTGATAAGTGGACCCGCTCTACCTCCTGAGCAACATCCACCCTACTTCAGATAACTATAAAGCCTGTGCCAATAATAGATTGTCCTGGCTTGTGTCCTCTTTTGCCTTCTATGTCCTTGTGTGACTATGTGTGACTAGTTTTTTGTCGGCGCTCATTGAAAAGCTTCTTTGTATCGGTACATGTGATTACTGACTCAGCACACCTGCAGCTGATTTTCCCACATTTTAAAAGACGCTTGCGGCCTCTGTGGCCATGAGCCGTGTGTGAAATTTGTACTGAATCAATATTAGGTGTTAAATTGCTTGCAAATTGTGTTTTTTGTTATGTATGAGTGTGAATACAGACAAATCATTGGAGAGACGTTGTAGCAGAAATGCTAAATTGAATTTGGACGCTTTGTGCACGTCTTAGCCCACGGAGGCCTCATCTGGATGTATTTATTTATTCTATTAAGGTCAGACATTTAATAAGCCGTTTTGTGGTTTCTGTGTCTCACCCGCACATATTGGATTTCTTTGTGGGTTTTCTCAGGGTGTCGTTTGAACGTGCAGATAGTTTTAAACTCGTATAATCCACCTGTCACTGAAGTAGTGATTTTGATAAACATTGCCCAGAAAATTGGATATCAGTTCTGTTATGTTAGTATCTGTTATCGACTGTTATTCCTTTTTTTTTTTTGCTATTGGTCGATTCCACTCTTTTCAATTACCCTTCTTCCTCTCACAAAGGAAAAGGCAGTAACATCAAAATTACATTTTAAAAATAAACTAAACTCTGGACAGTTTGTCATTCGCTTACAAGGCAGAGCTTGGACACAGTAATCAGCCTCAGCTGAAAGAAACACTAATTATTAGCCGGCTAGATGTGGCAGATACTGAGAGAAAGAGAGAGTGTGTGTGTGTGTGTGTGAGTGCATGTCTTACTAAGGTTGTGTGGACAAATCTTAACTCACAACCATCATTGTAAGGACATTTTGTCCACTCCTCACAACTTCAAAGGGCTGTTTGAGGGTTAAGACTTGGTCTTAGGGTTCAGGTTAGACTTAGGTTTAGGTCAGGGTTAGGGTAGATATTTAATTGTGATTGGTAGAGTTAGGGTCAGGGGTGAGGGAATGCAGTAAGTAACTATAGAGAAGCCAAGATGTCAGAAAACATAGAATAAATGATTTCATGTTGGTTGAAATTTTAATTTGTACTAACTAATGAGGTGAAATATCAAAAGTAACACAGCAAGAGTCTATGCAAATTATTTGAAAGCCAGATTTACAAAAATGTGCTAATGATTTCTCTGCACAGTCTTTTTCAGAACTTTGTCAAAACAGTGGTGAACAAAGATGAGAGAAAAAGAAGCACTGAAGTCTGTTCAATGTGCTGCATGTCAAACACAAAATAGTCTCCTGTGGAAATTGACTTTTAGAAATTTAGTCTGATTCATTTTGACTTTTGGTTTGTCCGAGGATTATTTTGGGTGCAAAGACTGAGGAGTCTGAGTTATTACTTCCCTCTGTCGTCAGTGCTGACAGGGTGATACTTGCACATGAGCACATTAAAACCTTTGTTAGTATCCCAGGTCAAACCAGGTTTCTGCAGCTGAAGTCTTGGTATGAAACCAGCAATGACGGGCAACTGACAAAACCACATAGGTGCATGAAAACACACCATGTACCAAGGACATGGAACAATAATTAATACCTCTTCACAAAGCCGTTTAACTTTCCATAACCACAGAGATAATTGGAGGATATGCACATAGCACACGACATATTGTCATTTCAACAGCAGTACAACACATGCCCTCATTTCAACACAAAACACTGACACTTTACACTAACCAGCATGTCAGATTCTCTGTAAGAAAAAGCTTGTACAATGTGTGATTGTGTGTTCGTGCCTTGTTATAGTCAAAGGACTGGACCGTTTTGATTTATGGGTAGTGTGGCGGAAAATAATGGCATGCTTCTAAAATTAGGGTTAGGGTTTGGACATGCAGCTTGCTGTATCTCTTTATTTCTTTGTTACTTCTTGAAAATGGAGCAGGCCACTGCCCTTCAACATTTTTTTTTTTTTTTTTTTTATACAGTAAACATAATTAAACTGATCAAACAGCCACAGTTGAGTCTCTGAACTAACAGCCCATTACTGCCAAGTTGGTCCACTCTGCCAGCTTGTAGTCCAGGCTGAAGGAGGCAGGGGCCACCACAGTCTGTGACCTAGCGGGAGCACAGGGCTGGGAAAACTGCGAGATTGGAAGCAGAGATCGGTACAAGGTCGTGTCTTTTGGCTCAGTGGCGATGTGGATGACGTTCACACCGCGCCTCCTTGATCAACCGATTGTATGAGCTGCTACGGCGGTGCAGGCTAGTTTTTGAGATTCTGATTATCCCACAGTTGGGAGAGTTCAAGCAAAGAGGAGGAAAAAAAAAAAGCGCCACATGCCGTGTCAGTGAAGGTTAACCACCAGTCTGCTCCGAGGGGGGGTGAAGCCATCTGGGTGTTCAGGGAGTTTGGAGCCTCGCTTGTCTCTGGAGGCTGTACAGTGCAAAGCTCCCAAATGAAGCCATGTTGCTGTTGTACATTTTGAAGGTTAGTGGTGAGGTTATCACATTGAACAGGAATGCAACACACCTTGATCCCACCACTGGGGGGAGGGAGAAACATTTGACCTTAGACTGTGGGAGGTGGAAGGGCTTGCAAAAGGTGTTGGACATAACATACAGTATATACAGGTGGAGGGTTATGAGGTTGGTCACATCGGTAACTGAGGAAAAAAAGGAGACTATGTTCTGGTTTGGTTTGACTGGTTATATTTGTGACTTTAAACAACTTTTAAACAATGGAAAAAAAAAGGAAAAAGACTGGAACTGCACATCTTTCCTGATTAATTTAACACTAAACTTAATTCAGGACATCTGAGAACATGTTTTATAGAAAGGGACAAACCTGGAAGATATATTGAAATAACATGAAATAAATTAAGATTGAATGTGGATAAAACTCACACATGCCATACAGGAGCGCACAGAGGTGAGCTTAAAAGCTGACGTTTAATTAAGTAGTAAATATGTAAAATGCCACGTTCTCCTCCTCTAAAACAGAATGAAAGGCCTCAGGCCTTAGCTATTTTTAGTCTTTAAGCTTACAGAGTCAAAATGGCCAAGTATTACTCACATTTTCTAAGCTGTTATTTCTATTTTTCCATTACTAATAAAAGAGCTCATACAAATGCTGAGCACATGAATGCATCACACATGTGTCTGCCATACAGACGCAGTCACCAAGTCATGATTTTTATAAAGACATGCAAGTCTTTAAAAAAAACCTAACATATCCAAGGGTACTGTGTACGTGCGTGTTTTGCTTATTTGTCAATTTTTGAGGCACGACTGCGCATTAATGCTCTATATGTTCAAATCGCTGTATGTGTGTTTCTGGCGAAAGGAACCTTAATAAAAAGGCGTTTATATTCAGTGTGTGTGACTGTGAATCACCAGACTTCTGAATCGGCATCCACGTTTCAGACTTTCTTCATCATTTCGAATCGGTCTGATGCTGCAAGCCCACCTCCTACAAATGGCGTTTCTGTGCAACTTAACTGCGACAGCAAATGTTTTGTAAGAAACATAATTGTGACCGGATTATGTTTTCTATCCACATAATGAAAAAAGTACTGAATAGATCAGTAAAATTTCATTATTTGTTTTCCGCCAAAATATCTAATCTTGGAGGACAATGTCCACTTGTAGTGAGTACAATATTATCAAATTTTTTACTAGTTATGTTTAGGTTCTCACAGCACTTGGTTAAAGTTAAGGTTAGGAAAAGATTATGGTCTGGTATATTACAGAAAAAAGTTCACACCTACAGTCATGCTCCGCTGAGCCAGAAGGAAATGCTCTCGATTTATCAATTGATCTTTGCTCAGACCCTCACCTAGCTTTGGGTAGTGACCGAAGGAATGAGATTGCCGATACAAGTGGCTGAAATGGGTTTCCTCCGCAGAGTGTAGGGGCTCAGCCTTAGAGATAGGGTAAGGATGGAGGGAGCTTGGAGTAGAGCTGCTGTTCCTTCGTGTCAAAAGGAACGGTTGAGGTGGTTCACGGCATCTAGATAGGATGCGTCCTGGGAGCGTTCTATTTGAGGTCTCCCAGGCACATCCAAATGGTAGGAGACCTCAGGATAGTCCCAGAACACGCTGGAGAGATTATACATCTCATCTTGCCCGGGTATGCCTCAGGATCCCTTAGGAGGAGCTGGAAAATGTTGCTGGGGAGTGGGACGTCTGTACTACTTTGCTTGACCTGCTGTCACCGTGACCTGACCTCTGATAAGTGGAAGAAAATGGATGGGTGGATGAGTGGACAGTGTAGTTGGATTGGTTGGCCATCCATCCCGACCACCTCTTGGCAACTCTACTGTCATTGATAAATGTAACTCTTCATTCATTAAAAATGCATTGAACATAATCCAGTCTGTGATTAAAATTTCCTAGGAGTGGTATTTGCTGTCGCATTTCATTGTATATAAACGTAATTTCTAGGAGACAGGGTTGGGTGTTATGCCCAATTAGTTGATGTTTCCCTCAGTGGGAGGAATAATCAACCAATCAGAGCTCTGTATGCAAGATTAAGAATGTAGACATCATTCCTCTACATGGCATGCTAGCCCTCTAACCCCATCCATGAAATATAATGAGAATATGAGAATGACCAGAATTTGGTTTCGGCTAACAGTTAGCCATAATGGCATTAACTAATTTTTTGGCCATTTCTCAAAAACAAGCTGTGAGCAGAACATCAATAACATCGCCTTTTGAAGTTGGTGAATTTGAAGGTATGGTGAATTTGTTGTTTTTGGTGAAAACTGTTGCTCATTTACACATCCAGCAGTTACTTAGCAACAGTGGCCTTTATTTTGAGATGTGTCTCTGGCCAACTGGGGAGTAGAAGTCAATATTCACTGTACCTTTTTAGTTCAGGAGTCCCCCAGGGGGAAATATCAGGCTCTTAAGCTGCTAAATATTTCATTATGTTCACCATCTAACTTTGTCTGTCTGCTGTTTGGTGCTGGGCAGGTAATGAACATTGGGTTTTTAGAACTTTTTCACTAAACACAGCTGCAGCACAAAAAGACACTGATGAAAGCAGTGAGATTGAATTGAAACAGTAAAGTTGTGGGCTGTAAAACCAAAAAGAACAATGAGCTGAAACACGCTGAAACAGACTGATAATTATCTGCGAAACCTTTCACATGCACATGTTCATTTGATCAAGTTCTCATTTAAAAAAAATTTAATAATAGCAGCTTTAACATTAGGCTTAGTGGAAGGAAACCGAAAGTCTAATCAATTCGAAATCAATTCTAATCAAGACTAATGAGAATGCAGCTGTTTCATTGTAGTACAATAATAACCTTCAAACAAAAACAGTTGTTCTTCTTCATGTTTTTTTTTTTAATGAACCTGGAGAGAAAAAATCTTTTCAATTTACATGCTATGCAAATTGAAATATTTCCAACGCAAAGCTAAATTGAATTCAGTTGTAACCACTGATTAGGTTTTTCTTTACACAATTATCTTGCATCTTTCATGTGTTAATACCAGAGAACCTTCACTTGACTCTGTGATAAGAGAAATTAATTATTTAATATTTAACATTCAAGCTTTCTCTCAACCCACTCACTGCTAGACTAGATGTAAAGAAAGAAAAACAGGATTGTTTGACAATATTTCCTGTCTGGGTTCACACCAAAGTTCAGTAGCAGTTCAGTAAAAAAAAAAAAAAAAAAGTGGGACATGTGCAAAAGCTCCTCACTGCATGTAAGCTTGATAAAGTCTGAATCGAGGCTGAAATCACTTTCTAATGGTGTCACTTTTTTTCAAGACTTCATCTTCTATTAAGCTGTCTCACTTGGATTGACACGCTCAAATTTAAATTATCACAAGTTGATAGGAATGTATAATAAGCTCCACCTCAGTGAGGTGACCTCGCCGATGACTCCCGCAGATAGAAGAACAGTTAAAATCAGACAATATTTCACATTATTTCACTTGCTTTTAATATATAACCCCATGTTACTCCAACCAAAGCACTGTCTGGTATCTGTGTCTGCTAATAGGGTCATTAATATTCATATCTTCACAGAGATGAGATGAGTAACACACTGGTGAACACACATATCCCCCCCCACACACACACAAGGGAAGGTACACACACACACACCACAAAGAGAAATCAGTTGGCTGCTCAAATATAATTACTTGACTGTTGGCTGCCGTTTAGGATGATGCCTAGATAGATTATTTTTGTCCATTTTGCTCTCTGTCTTTCTGTCTGTATTTCTTCTTCTCCTTCTTTACTCTTGATTTTAGGTTCTCCTCTCACTGGATGTTCTGTTTTTACCCCTCTCCTCATCTGTCTTCTCTGATGTTGATTTGACTCTTTTATTCATATAATTCTTATCATCAACTCGCTCTTAAAGCTGCGCTGAATATTAAAGGATCGCTTTGTCTCTGCCGTAATACAGTTGCCTACCAGCTCTGAAACCCCACCAAAGGCCACGAGAGACAAAATACACAGGGTTAAGTTTCATTTAAAGCTTTATTTGCTCTCAAGTGCATAAATTCCATCTGGTGGAAGCATTGATGGGTTTATATTGTTAAAGTACATAGTCCTTCACTGCTAGTGTTTCACACGAGAAGCCATAAAGGCAACTGTCATGCCTAGTGTATCAGTTTTAATTTTAGTATTTTAAAATGAAAATCAAATAACCACTCGTGTTTTGTTTTTCAATACCTGTTTCTGAAAGGAAAATCAAATGACCCAAAGATACACAGAGCAGTTAGGTAAAGAGCATGGTTAAGGTTGTAGACTTAGGGGCTCTATAACAAAGTCATGCTCTTTCTTTCGAGTCATGATTCCTATGGCAGCTACAGGGATTAGTCACATTAACATCAACATATGTCATTTATGGTTATTTAGTGAAAAGCCTGAAGCTGTGGTAATCCCTCCGTGCCGGCGACAGCCAGGGCTGGAGGTGTTATGTTCTTGGGTGTCTGTCTGTCTGTCCGTCCGTCCCACTCTCCTGAACTCTATAAAGACCTGGAGGGAATTTCTTCAGATTTGGCACAAATGTCAAGTTGGGCCAAGGTTTTGTCCATAACTCACAAATTCATACACTAATTATGACACTCAGGAAGGAGAGATAGTGACCATGTTTCCTGCAACTTGGTTGGTTGGTGGAGGCATACAACCATGAGGCGGTTATTCTAGCTTTTCTTCCTTGTGTCATATCATCTACAACACAAGACCAATACTTTCTTATTTTTAATAGAAATAACCAAACTAAATTACTACTAAAAAATGTTCAGATTAACAGTGCTGAATAACATCATCATTTAAATCTATCACACACATTATCCTTTCTTTGATAGTCTTAAATTGTAAAATAATTCAAATAAATATTTTCTCAGGCATTAGGTCAGATAATTGTTGCTTTCATTTTCATCTTCTAAGCCTGTTCTCTTCTTGCTGTCTGATCAATTGAGGCTCAAAAAGACACCAAAAGCTGCTTTTTAGTAGAGAGGCATCAATTCTCATCATTTGTATGAAGAACATTTTATGGTTCGAGCCTACGTCTGTTTCTAAGTAAGCATTTAAATTAATCCCAGCCACTCATTTCATTTTACGTCCTTTATCTGCCTAACGTGATGTTAATGTCAGCTCGCATTATATGTGAAATCGTCATTAGTTGTATGTACAGTATATTAAGCTCTTATGTTTTCAGTATATTCTAGTGAAGTGGGCACAATACATTTTGCACTTTCAGGTTAACAGGTGGCCTTTTGGTTTGTCAGGTAGGAGAAAACATGGTGTGTTAAATTATGAGATGAAGGCTTTCCTCATTTTGAAGGGCTACCCGGGAGGATTGTTTCTCCCAAACGTTATCACACGCATGAGAGCAGCTGAAGTGTTGTCGAGCTTGTGTGCTAATGCTGCCTCCCGCCTCTGTCCTCTCATGGTGGTCACCCCTGGTGAAAGTCTGAAGGGCGGAGGCTGCCTTCGCACAAAACATCACTATCCAATGTTCAGACATATTAAGAGAATATAATATTAATTAAGTGTGTGAACATGAAGCATGTCGAGTGTAAGGAAGATGCTTCTGATACACGTTGGTTGTTTGATCTGACTTCTCTGTGGAAGAAATTTGCAAAACCTCAAACCTTTCGTGTGTGTGTGTGCGTGTGTGTGAGAGTGTGCGCACGTGTGTGTGTGCGTGCGTGTGTGTGTGTGTGTGCAAAAGGGATCACTCACTGATTTCCACTTGTCTAAACATGGTGACTATTTACCCTAGAAGATTGGAAACCCCTGTCAGTGGTGCTCATCATGACATTGTGTGTGTGTGAGAGAGAGTTTGAGTGTGTGGAGGGCTGGGGGTGAGGATAATGCATTCAATTGGGTATGGCTGCATGTCATTGCCATTATAATTAGAAACATCAGCAACTAAATGTCATATTTTGGCATTTAATCACTGCTTTTTCAATACTTCAATCATGGTCTTCATTATGTGGCTTGTAACGTTGTGGTGAACAACCTGGAAACCAGTGTTAACAGAGACGAGTGATATAGAGGGAATATCAGACAGACGGAGATTGAAAGAAAAGAGGGAAAAAGAGAGCAGCCTTCTCAAAATGTTTTGTGCCGAACAAACACTCAAAATGATCCTTTTACCTAAAAACAATTGAAGGAATTCATTAAATATTAAAATTAGGAGACCTCTTAAGCCTTGTCCTTTGACAGTAGTTATGTGTTGACAGACAGCTGACCAGTGTTTTTGAAATTATGACTGGATGAATTGTTTTCATGTTGGCTTAAAAAAAAAAAAAAAACCTTTTCCCCAAATGGATTTACAGCATTTGGAATGAAATGCTTGAAGAATTCCATTACTGGCGGACACAATCCCCCAAAACAATATGGGATTTCTTGTTTAGACTAATCTTTCATGTAATGGCTCACAGTTTCGATGATTGTTCATATACCTGGGGGGGTTGAATCAAGGACTAACAGAGTGCTGCAACTATTTGACATTTTCAGACGGATATCTGCCCAACACTGGCACAGACAGGAATAATCTTTTTCACATAGTCCAATGAATGTTTTACATCAGTTGCAGTGCAATATTAACACCATCACTCATTTAGTCATTTTAGATTTGTGTATGTTGAATAAACACTAATGCAATCTTTAGGATAGTTTTTCAGCTGGAAAACAAAGTGAGCTGAGATAAAAATGAGCAGCACAACTACCCAAGCATCTTTGTGTATGTGTGTGTTCGAATCTGCTTGAAATTAGTGACCAAACACAAAAAAATATTACCGTTTCCTCTGAATGCTTTTGGATTGAGACAAGTAAGGGCAAATAAGAAATCAAGTTTTGACAGTGTTTATCTACAAAAAAAAATGTGTTAGAAGTATTTTACATACTGCTGTGGAACATGCTGCACATCATTCAACTCCACAGGCAATTTCACTTAATTTGCTTGATTGACCCTTTTCCAGGATTGTGTTCACACACAGCTTAATTGACATCTCTCCTTTTAGCAAGAGCATAGGTTTGGTCTCAGGAAAAGGGGTTGGGGCTGGGGGCACTGACATTAAAATTATACATACTGTATATTATAGATGTCTGATACTTTGTACAGCACAGAACATTGATGGTAAATATATATATACAGTGTGTGTGTGAGTGTATATAGATATATTTATTTAGTTAAGTTAAGTTGAAAATTCAAACAGCACTAAAAAAAAAAAAAAAGGCTTATTCACTATATAGTGGACTATACAGTGAGTGAGTGTATATTCCGAACAGGGCCCGTCACTATTCATGTAGGGCAGCCACCATGTAGCCTCAAAGGTGAAACCCAGGGCAATAAAGGCCCAACTGTACTAACATTTTCTGCCTGTTCTTTGGTGCTGTGCAGTTAGCATTCAGTGCTTTTACCAGAGCGTTTTGCTGGAAACTGTCACTGCTGTTGATGGAAATAAGTTTGATGAGAATGAGAAGTGAATGTGTGGACTGGACTGTTAAACCAAAACCATGAGCTGAGAGACACTAAAATGCTCTGTAGAGCTACGGAGAACTTCTTATATAGGTGATAATTCTCCTCTGGTTTGTCATTACAAGTGACCTCTTTCACATTACACACAGTCAGATCCACTGATTATGTATAAAATATTGATTGGTGCCGCTTTAAATATCAATAACTAATTGAATCGGTATCAAATGAGAGCCACATGAAGCTTATTTCACTTGAAGGTCCTTGTGGATATTCAGGTTATGTAAATACATTATACGTTACCTGAGCAATCACACACAGAACGCACTCATGACCGTACTCTACAAGGTCACATTTTTAGAAAACAGGCTTTTTCTTACAGAGGAAAGGCTGCGTGTTTATTTCACTGGTTTAACTCCAGAGATCCATGATAGTCTGGATGTCAAGACCTCCAAATTGGCTTTTACGACCAAGAGTGAGGGAGGGAGACGCAGGGGGAGCACTGAAGTGTTTCCTGGGGGTGGTGAATGTAAGAGATGTGTGCAGACAGAGATGGAGGAAAAAAGAGTTTTAAAAGGTTTTTAAAGAGAGGGAATACGATACAACGAAAGGAAAAGTGAGAGAAAAATGGAGTTGAAGTATTTCCTCAGGGGTGAGAGCTGTCTTTTAGACGGCTGTTTGAAGATTGTGAATCCATTCTCAATGGATATTTATCATTTCCCTGTGGATGTGCATTCCCAACCAGCTGCAATTTATCAAGGTAGACAGAGGGAGAGAGAGAGGGTGTGGCTGCAGGACAGACAGAGTGGGAATCAGGGAAAAGGAAATGCCCTGTATTGACAAAAACACTTTTGAGGACAGTGTATAAGTAATTGTTAACACAGGACATCTGCAATATTAATGGATAATTTGCATGAGATAAGAGCTCTCTGTAATTACAGTTACAAATTACGGGGATGGGAGCTTGGACTGCTCCAGTTTCATCACATCAAAAATGTAAAAAGCATCATATCATAAAATTTACATGCTTGATCTATAATAATGTAGCATGACTGCAATAGGGAGGGAAACTTGCATCATTGGATTATTCGAAGTGACTGCATGATTGAATATGGCCACACACAGACATAGTGGTGCCTTGAGCCAAGTGAAGACTTTGACCAAAGTCTGTAGGATTCATCATCTGGGGACATGTATAAAATTTCTAGCTATCTCAAAGTTCAAATCTCGAAGGTTAAAATGAACTAGTTCAAGTTCATAGTTAATAATTTTGAATTTGAACTAAGTCCAAAAAAATCAACTACTTCACATTCATTTCTTCCGTTTTTTTAAAACAGAAAAAATCTTTTTCAGTAGATCTTCCTCCTACCCATCCATCCGCGCCTCAGATCACTGCCACTTCTCAAACTACATGACTCACTATATACTACTATAGAGTCACCAACAGAGATTACTTTTAAAAGATAAAAAAGACCAATGTGAGGATATGTTTTATGTGCATATGCTGTGAGTTTGACTCAGGTGGAGGAACTTTGTGGATGTTGGTTCATGGTCTTATCCTTTCTTAATAATTTCATGTGATCATCATTTACTGGCAGATATTTCTAAAGACTAGTCAGATGCTTCAACTCGACGTGTCATTTCAAATTTGTTACTGATGTGGTTGTTTATTCAGACCCGCCGGTAAGATGAACTGATTTGTTCAAGTCCTTCAAAATGTTCATACGAACTGACTTCAGTAGCACCAACAGGAGTGCTGTTAGTATTGCCAGCACTAGACACTGCACCGGACTTAAACCGGGTGCCGTAAACCCTTGCGTGCAGCCGTAAAACCAAAACACAGTTCTTCTTCTGGGTGTTTTTTTGGCGGTTGGCAACCATCTTTTTGGTCCACTGCTGCCGGCTGTTGAGATATGGTAATTATATTAACTCCAACATGACATAACCACAACATAAAATCACTGGCAATGATTATATTACAGAATCTTCCACTCTGAAGTCAGTCCTTGTCTGAACAAGGGAGGACAGAAAAGAAGAATGAAAGAGCAGGGTAGACAGATGGGGTACATTATAAAAGGAAGGCAGAAGAGAAAGACAAAACAGTTCCATGAGGATAAACAAGATGATTATCAGGACATTTTGTACCAGTTTTTTCATAAGAGAAGAGACTCGTTTGGGATAACAACAGTAAGCAAATATTATCTGGCATTGGGAAGGTTTTAGAGATTAAATCTTACTCTGCTAATTCCAGCTGAATAGCCACCACAATCATATCAAACACGCTTTACATTTATTACCTGCCACATGCAGCTTCCTGAACAAGCCCTGGCATACTTAGGTTTCTCAGGAGTGAAGAGCAGCAGCCTGTGAGGATGAGAGAGAGAGAGAGAGAGAGAGAGGAAAACAGGTCTTGACATCAGTAACATTTCAGGAGTGAAGAGGATATTGTCAGTGTGTTCACAGCTGAGAGACAAACAAATCTGTCAGATCTGTGGTTGTGTATGTGATGCAATATATTCTCAGAATCTGATAGGATTCTCAGGAACTGTTGGCGTTTCCTCTGCCAAACACCTCTTAGCAGAGGAAGAAGGAAAAAAGAAAGGGCTACTTGATAGAAAAAGACACAAGAGATGTGAAATATGCATAACGTTATAGTCCCTGGAAATACTCTGAATTTGTTTGATGCTCAAAACTTTGGAGGTTTGCTACATCTTCAAATAATGACCACATTCACTGTGCGAGAAAAATTGTGACCAACACAGACAAATTGTTTCTGGCGCAAATAGAAAAGATATTATAGCATACTATTAGTTTTGAGTCATCCATAGACCTTTATTCACAAGTTCTGTCTTGTAGACAGAAGGGACTCGCTTGAGGAAATTGATATAAATGGTTATCATTTAAGTGAGTCACACATTATAGTCAGTGGTGTGGTGATATTTTAGAGGTGGGTATGATGTGGCACAGCAGTCTCCATCTCATGGTCCTCCGGAATTCTTTTCCCTCTGTTTGTGATGTTGTTGTCTGTTTGAAGGAGTTAAATAATGTGTTATGGTGCATTTGCTTAGCTGTTTGTGTGTGTGTTATTATCTAGTGTTTTATCCATTTGATACCCCTTCACAAAGCTTACGGCATATGGGGCAGCAGGAAGTCAAGGGTGATGTTCCACAAGTTTACGGTCAAAAACATGGCGCCCTCATTTATTGCAATGAGACCACTGTGTTTGCTCAACAGGAAGACAAATGTCCTCAGACTTCTCTCCCTGTTCCCATCTACCTGACTGCCCCACCCATCCACTCAGCTCTTCCCATGAATCATCAGCCCTACATTCACCTGAGCTCTCCCCACCTTGCACAATACTTGCACCATGCCAGAGCGTTATGTTGTAGTACCGTGTGCTTCATGTCCTGGCGCATTGTTTTTTGCTTACCTTACCTGAGTCTTGACCCTGTTTCCAGTTTACTGGACTTTGGATTCATGCCTGTTCATTACCAGATTTGTTTGCCCATTTGAGTTGCTTTCTCTGGTTTTGACCCTTGCCTGCCTCGCCTTTGTTCCTCTTTGTTTATATTAAATCACTGAACTACATTACTTTTGCCTTTGGCGTATGCATTTGGGACCGGCCCTCTGTGTTCTTGTCACCCTGCTTGCACCAGTTGTGACAGCTTGTCACCACAGTGCCACACTACATCACAACAGCACAGGATATGTGGAAAAAGTATGTGGTCACCACTAGTTGGCAGTGCACGCTGGATCATTATACTGTGTGCAGTCACAATTTAAAAGTCTGCCAAGCAGAACACCACAGATTACATGAAAGATTGCCACAATTGGCTGTATCCTGATACCTATCTCTCTGGCTATTTCTCAGTAGGGATATGTTAAAGCCACATGCCCATGTGGGTAAATGCCATACACCTGTATATGCACATCAACTCTGCTTATAGTGCTGTGGCAATGCTTATATATGTCAACTGGCATTTGTACCCCCTGTTTGTTGGGAAAAGTTATCCAACATAGAAATGTCTATAATCTGATCTTGTCCTCCCCATGTTTTCCTTCTTTCTCCATCCATTTCCATCATTTAGTCTCTGTGTCTTATTCTCTCTCTCTTCATCTGTTGCTTTCTCCCTGTCACTCCTTCCCTCCTCCCCCTCCATCTGTCTCAGAGGAGGTTTCACTAACAGGGTACTTGACAGGAGAGAAGAGTGCAGGGAGAGTGGCCTTTTTCTAGCAAGTCAGCTAGTCATCCAAGGCTAATTAAATATCGCTTCTGAGTGCTCAAGTCTCTCTTTCCTGTCTCTTGCCATCTCTCTCACTATCTTCCTTAAAGTGGGTGCTTTTCCAGAACTGAATTAGCACTCTTCTCTCCTTCTCTGTATCACTTGCTCGCTCCCTTTCTCTCTCTCTCTTTATCCTCTTGTCCCCAGTCATTGCCTTGGGCTCCTTACACTCAAATTAACCTTTCACTATAAAAATCACACAGGGGAGCAGTAGCCAGACAGGTGTATGTGTATTCAGAAAGATGGGGAAAGAAAGAGGAAAGAAGCGTGTGTGTGTGTGTGTGTCTGTCTGTGTGTGTGGGCGCGCACACGAGTGTGTCTGCGTGTGACTGAGCCTACAGGGTCAACCTAAGCCCTTGTCCATGTAATTGTGAATTAGAGTCTTAAATGAGCTCTACTTCCCCAAGCTGATCAAGAGACTGGGAGGAAGGGAGTTGGGAAAGGTAAATGAAAAGAAAAGCCACGGAAAAGTAGAGTTTATAGGGAAAATAGAAAGAGAGATGGAGAGGAGGAATGAGGAAGGAATAACGGACAAAGAGGAGACACAAAATGGGGATGACGGGATTGGGGATAGAAAGAAAAAAATAAGGAGAAGGAGGTCAGTAGTCTTGAAACAATGACATATGGTCAGACCACATCTAAATGCAAAAGTTTTTATACTTGTTTTAAATGGCTGCACTATTGCAGTTTTTCCTTGGCTTTTATTTCCAGCCAAGCGGCAACCTCCAAAGCTTAAAAATGAAGCCAACATGGAAGTACCAAAAAGTTCTTTGAATTACCACTTTAGGCTGACTCCAAAAGTGAGTCAATCCCATGTTAAAATACCCAACTTTACAGCAGAAATATGTCTACAGCCTGTTACAAAAAACTGTTGTGGTCAGTGGTCAGTGGTCAGGGGGAGGAATTTTTTTTTATAAGTCACCCATTTGAAGTGTATTAAGGCTTCTGCATAATTAAGGGTGTGACACTTTGAGTGACAGGTGGGTGAGCATATGATTACCACAAACTGTCTGAGCTCCACATGCGCCCTAGCTCTTTGCCCATTTTTGGATTAGCCCGGATTAGCTGCCAAGATGGTAACAGCGGAGCAGCCCACTCTGATTTCCAAAAACGGTATTCAGACCTGCCAATGTCATGGAGGCTACGTCCATCTTTATTTACAGTCTATGGTTCCAGAAAACATGTGGTATTGTTAGAGGTGGGAAGCCGGTGAGGGATCATGTCCTTGTTTCTGCAACACACTCTACTGGTTGATGAGATACCCACATTAGCAGGGAGATGGATATTGGGGGAAATAAAGCACTATGTTCTCCTGGTGAATCTCCTCTTGTTACCACCTCCTCAGGCCAGCAGTGAAGTTAGTGGCAAGGACAATAATGTGTGTGTGAGTGGACAAACTTAGAACTAATCACAAAGAATAAACATAGACCCTTGTCTGGGGACAAGAATGTACTAAAGTGATAAAGCTAAACATCTTCCATCTACAATATCAAGTGTTACGATTCAGAAGCTACTGGCTATTTAGTTTGAAATACTGTTGCCTTGGACATCCACCACTCCCATCTGTACTCCCATCATCTCTACTACCTTCCTCCCCCACCTTAGATACATTGAAGGAGTCAAAGCCACGACCAACTGAGCAGCCCTGGACAATTAATAAAACCCTGTACATCCTTCTGATGTGTTGAAATTTTAACCATGCGAGGTGACTGTGGTAGTACTGACAGGAGGAGCCCCAGCAAGCTTGCCTCCAGGGCTGGAAATTAAGCTTCCCCACTTATAAATGTTACATACTACTGACAGGCTGTGTCCAACAGGCTGACAGTGTGGTGTTCAGCCTGTTGGACACAGCAGTTAAGAGTGGGCGGCTAGAAATGAGACCATCCAATTTCAAAAGTGGTAGAGATGAGGAGAGGCAAGGGGAGCAGAAGGAAGGTGCAAGATGACAGAAGGGTCAGGAGCAAAGAATAGAGTAAAAGAAGTGACAGGAATTTTTAAAATTTGGACTTCTTGTCTCTTTGGCTTCACGTCTCCCCATTGGCTTCTTTTCAAATGAAAATATGACTTGCATGAAGGTGAAATAATTTTACTGGGAAGTTTTATGAACATGCCAGTAATACTCTTACCACTCTATACCTCAAAAAGACACTTTCAGAAACAAATCTCAGTCTAGATTTCTTTACATTGCCCTAGTGAGCTATTAGCACCCTGTTTCTCTTAGTGCTTGCATAAGTTCCTGTATTGCCAGGCAGTAAAACTGGACTGAAACTGAGAAGCCTCAAGAAGTAATGAAAGAGTCCAAGCTGAACTGAGTTGCATCCAATTACTTTAAGCCCATGTTTGTTAGTATGGCATCTTCAGCCCAAACCCAACTTGAAGTTACTGATTTAATGTCCAACCTACTTACCGACCTCCTATCAACCAATTCTCCACCAGCTTCCTCAAAGAGGAGATCCTGATCAACTGTCAACAGTTCTCTCTTATTTATTATACTATTTATATTTGCCATGAATTGCCATCCAAAATACAGCCAATATGTCTATTGGACTGCTATTATTCTAGCCTATCTGTGTGTCTCTGTACTTGTGTGGAGTTTCAAACCTTTGTTGCTTCCATTCTTCTGAGAGAGTTGGAGCAATTATTGACAGATATGGAAGAGAAAGATTTGGGGAGGAAAACAAGGAAGGAGACACAGAGAATAAAGATGGTTGAGTTAGTCCACAGTTGTTAAAAGTTACATAACCACACAATGTTATCAGCTTTCCTACTCAAACTCAGTCTCCACACTACAAGTGCCATACAAAAATATAAATGTATATACTGTATGTCTCTGTCTCCCTCTAATTGGCTGTCTGTATCTACTCTGCCTCTTTCCCTCTAATTGAGTGGCACTCTTTCTCTCTTTCCCTCTGTGTCTGTCTTTCTCAACTCATGTACAAAAGATGTGAGTATTGGTTTAATGTGTGTGTGTGTGTGAGGGAGAGAGCGAGTGAGTGAGGGAGCGCGTCATGTTGGGCACACAGATGGGAGAGGAGAGGATGATTAGAGTGGTATTACATTGTCACTGGGTTGGCACACTCTGCTTTAATTACCGTGTGCAGCAAACACACAAAGACATTTCTAGATACACATATATTAACGCAAAGAGAAAGAGACACACTTAAACACAAATTCATCCAAACACAGCACGCAGACGCTTAAATACATGTGACACAAACACACTTTGGAAACACCAACAAGCTTATACATACACGAACAGTACAGATTTAGATGGATAAGTTTAACCTCAACTTTTCACTCAGCATGTCCATCACAGCCACTGTCACAGTGCCTTTAAAATCTTTTTTTTTTTTTTAAACTGTTTCCTATCATACTGAAACCAACTGGAGGCCTATTGACACCCGTTTCAAATTTTTAGCTTTTTCCATTTTTAATGCTGCTTTCTTATATACAGTAAAGATGTAAAGCACCTTCTGGATCCCAAAATTAAGTGTGTTACATATTTCTTGGTTCAATAATGTACAGAAACCAGACATCCCAATTTTTCCAAGGTTGTCCTGTTCTTAAGTTGGGAGTACTGGGGACACTAAAATGTTCCGGCTTTCAACATTCACGACCAAATTGTTCAATTGCCTAATTGTCCAAACATGCACCTGGCATCTGAATTCAATACTGATTGGTTTGTATGTCAATGAGTGTGTTGTTGTCAAGGCTGTTGCTAGCCAATGAGTCATAGGAGTCATGAAGTTGGGGGCACTTTCTGACAGACAGAGAGTTGGTCTTTTGTAAGGAACTCCAGGAGGGTCACTCCTTCTTTCAGAGGTGCTGCATTCATGGTGTCCATGGTGTTGAAAGGTGCTTCGGCAGGTGTGCTAAGTGCTGAAATGACTGTCCCCCATGCTGATGAAAACACCTATGGTGCGTGCGTAAGTAGATACATGTGCTTGTGTGTAAACGTGCAGTACATTTAACGCCCCCCAGTTCTGGGGTGTGAAAATATGGTCACCCCCTGATAATGTCTTGTTGTTGTTGTTCCAGACTAATATAGTCTCATCTATAATACAGAATGTTGCTGAAATCCAGCAGTGACACTGTATAAACAGCTTCATTGAAACTAATGTCCGCTGCAGTGTTTTGTTCTCGCACTCAGAACACTGTATATTAGATTACAAGACTATATACATTTTCATCTCCCGTGCAGACACATAAATTGACATGTGACGCACAACATGACAGAGGAAATGAACAAATAACAAGACAACATCTTACATTTCATAGAGGGAAGGAAGAAGAAAAAGATCAACCTAGTGGCTTATCATTCCAGGTTATGATAAATGCTTATGTTAGCAAAAGACCAGTTCAAAAAGCTGGCATCCAATGCTTTGTTTTGTACTCAAGTTTAGTTTTTCTTGTTTTTTGTCATATTTAGTTTACATTGCATATATGTACTTAAATTTAACATTTGATAAGTTCAGTTTTTTTTGGTTCAATGAAAAAGTTTTTGTGAAAAACATGTTTCCAAAGCGTGGTGTTGAAAACAAATATTCTTTTGGTACGAAATCGGGTATCATATCAAGCTCTTAGGACATTTAAATCGTTATCAAAAAATGATGATTGATTGGTGAAAATTATTATTTGTTCACGTTATAACAAACTCCTCTACATACAGGGACACATTGTAACTGATAGCCACTATTGAGCTTCTGAATATATGCTGAAGCACAGGTAGGTAAGAAAAGGGAGA
Organism: Seriola dumerili; assembly: GCF_002260705.1. Classification (NCBI taxonomy): domain Eukaryota; kingdom Metazoa; phylum Chordata; class Actinopteri; order Carangiformes; family Carangidae; genus Seriola; species Seriola dumerili. Next base: position 2,198,236 of record NW_019174923.1, read on the forward strand.
AAAGGAGCTGAGGAAGAAAATGTTAGAATTTCAGAGATGAGGAAACAAGATAGAAAACATATTTTCTTTTTCTTTGTGAAATCCATCTGCAGACTTTGGGGACAAATAGAGAAGGAAAGATCTTGAGAAGGAAAAAAGAGAGAGGCGGAGGAATCGGGGGTTGGGTGTCAAGAGCTCAATCTATCCCTTAGATGAAAAGCAAACGGCAATCGGCGGGGCACAAACATGCGTGTCATCCCTGGGAATTGGCTGGCGGTTGGTGGCTCATCAGGGTCCTCCTTTCTCTTTTTCTGTGCAAATGGGGGAGAGATGGAGGTAGAGGAATGAGGAAGAGAGAGGCGGACATTTATATTTCATTGGACTAGATGCCGTGATGCCAGTTAAACTGATGTCGGAGCTCTCCAGAGGAAGGAGAGTGGGGACGGTAGACCAAGAGCCAAAAACAAGGAAGGAGGAGGGAGAAGAGTAGGGAGATGAAAAAGAGAGGAGTGAAAAAGCAAGAGAGAGGGGAAAGGAGGGAGGGAGCATGAGAGGTTAATCTAGAACAAATATCCATAGTGACAGAACAAGAGGGCCGGATGTGGCGAGTTGTTACTGGGAGTGGATAAGAGGGGATTTACACAGCGAGTGAAGGAGGAGGGAGTGAAATTGGAAAACAGAGAGGGACAGACACAGAAAGAGAGACGACAAAGACGAGGGCAAGGTGAGACACATGGAGAGGGAGAGGGAACGCAGAGAAGTGGGGAGAGAGAGAGAGAGCGACAGTTCAAGTATGACAGAGGAAGAGAATGAAAAGGAGGATGTTGAGATGATGAAAGAAGAACACAAGAGCAATCAAAAAGACAGGGACAAATGCACAGACACACAAGTGTTGAAAAAAGTGGAAGGAAGCTGAGAGACAAAACAAGGGTATAGCCTATGTGGAGCCTGTCACACACTAAGAAGTAAAGCTGAGCACAGAGCAGATGAAGACAGAATAAGATGGGGAAGTTTCTTGATCCTCTGGTGCCATTCGAAGGTATTAAAGGCTGAGCTGAAAGTCGATAAGCAAGCTGTGGTCAAAAGAGTCAGGTTTTTTACAGAAACAGATAAAGACCACAAACTACTGCATCCTCCATCCCCTCGTCATCAAGGCTGCAGGTGTACCACTTTATTACCAGGCCCTTGATACATAGGAAAAAAGATAAATGATAACAGATACTCCATAGAGGAGAAAGATGAGAGTGTAAAACAGTTATCTATGAAAATTACAAGTTAAGTCACTATCAACATCAATCCGTGCATTTACATGCACAAATAACAAGGTAACACACCTGTTATCAGACATGCCGAGTTACACAACCATCAAACAAAGATTTACATTAGCAAAATTCAGGTTTGGTTTTCTGGACTCCAGATGAATATAAGTAAGTAACCAAAACAATGAGCTAAAAGATGCTAAAACTGCAGAGTCGGGTGATAAATGTCTATGGATTTGTCACTATGAGCAACCATTTTCACATTACATATAATCATTTGATCAGTTGTTGACATAAAATATTGATTAGTGCACCTTTAAATGTCATGTAAATGAGAAACCCAGGTTGTGTAATGGAGGGAGGGCATTAGAGAAACCTGGCTAGATTTCTGCTGGAGGTTGATATATTGGCTACGCCTATATGTCAGTTTGTGGTTGGTTGTTCACATGTAAACGTGCATGACAAACACTTTGGAGGAACATATATCAGGAAGCAGTGTCTTTTATCATGGATACACAGACGTTATGCTTTCAAAATGAGGCACAGGATAAAGGGAATGATTACTGACCTGCATGTAAACATGGATTTTAAACGATTTTAAACAACACAATTCATGAAAATGTTTTCCAATTTCCTGAACAATCTGCTACACTTTACTTCACGTTACTTGTTATACACTACCTCTCTATTAGTCGCCCTCTTTAAGGTTTTTGTTGTTGCTCTACACCAGATATTGCTACCTTAGATGCCCATGTCCCCCAAACAGGGGACACACGCATAGGCAACAGTTGAGCAGTTCAACAGCAATCCCTCTAGCTGTGTCGCGACCAGATGGCTCTTTGCCTGTTTCCTGTTCAGATAGTCCTCCACCTGTTTCCCCATCAGCCAGTGCTGTGCATTCATGCTAGCTCACTGCTCCCTGTATTGCCTCTGCAGTCTTTCAGTCTGATGCTCTAAAAATCCAGTTTCCCAGCATGGCATTTCCCCAGGCCCACATCTATTTGTTGTCCAGCCTGCCCAGTCTTCAGTGAACCAGTTATGCAGCATTTACATTTAAGCCACATCGTTACTCTCTACATAGGTGTGACTTGAAATGAGCCAAATGTCTTTCATGTTGCTTTCAGCTTTTCACCTCCTTCAGATGCACACACATGCACAATAGGTCAGTGTCAAGGTCAGGAGGAAAACACTCACCATCTTACTTTTCAGTGCACCCACTGTTACAGTTCTCTGTGTCTTCAACTTGAATGATGCTTGAAGCGAATTTCAAGGACTGTCCACCCAGAAAAAGTGAAAACAGCTGTTACTGTGGAACCTGCTACTTGTCAGCCTGTTTTGTGTGTTTGGAGGTGTGCTTGTCTTGTTACTGTCAATAATTGTCCAAATATAATGACTAAAACATCAACAGGAAATGGTTGTGGTGTACCTGTAGAATTAAAGAGAAAAAAAGAAATGGCCAATTTCTCTGCCTGAACAGACAAGGATGCAGCCAGAGAAAATTTAGTTTTTTGCTTTCAAATTGTTACCGCTATTTTTGCTCTTTCTTGCTGCTACTATGGTGTCAGTGTCACTACAACTTTAACAGCATTTGCAAACCACATGAATGCAAAAAATGATTAATAAATTGCACCTTTTTTCTGAGTTGTTGAAAACTATTAACAGTGTAAGAGCCTCTGCAGGTGGACATTTCTTTTCCTTTGCCCTCCAATCTGTTTGTAAAAGCAAAACATCCTCCATGAAGGATATTCTCATTCATTTTCACTGTGGAATTAGTTGTGACAGAACAGAGAGAGACCCCTAGACAAACAGACAGATGACCAGATGCACGTATAGTGAGACAGAGGCGATAGACAGACAGATGCAGCCAGATAGGGATGAGGAGAGAAGAGGGAGACAGATGGAAAGATGTAGATAGATGGAGACAGCAAGTCAGGGAGGATACTGGAGCATTTGGCCTTGAGCCGGAATCAACACAGAAAGCTGACAGCTATATCTCTAGGCTTTATTAACATGGAGAGGCACAAATCCATGTGTGCACACACACCCGGACTTGTACATACACACACACACACACACACACACACACACACACATACACACATGCATGCACACACATACACGTTACAAACTGAGTAAACTTCCAGGAATATGTAAGCAGAGGTTTACATGCCACGTGAAATTAACTCTGAGATGAAGCCAAGATGAAACCAAGCGTGCGCGTGTGTGTGTGTGTGTTAGTGTCTACTTACAGGCGGGAATTGGCACTTGTGTCTAAATGTGTGAAATCAGGTATCCAGGTGCATCAGTTATATCCCTCAGCAGATGTTTTCAAAGACAACCTTGATGTGCATGCGCACGCACACACATGCACGTGCACACACTCTCACACACACCGATTCTGATGGCTCTCCAAAGTAAACAGACTACAAAAAAGACAAACAAATAGAACACAAACAAGTAAACAAGGAAGTCAAGTAGGAAAAGAAAGACATCAATGTGAATTTATAGTCGAATTGAGTATTTTTTTTCTGTAAATTTAGTGAAAATGTAATACGGACTTTACATCAAGAGACTGATGCAGAACAGCTGGTTGTAAACTTCAGTGGTGTTACCTTCAAATGTGATGATATATACAACTATTGCTTCTCGTAGCTGCCGTTTATAATGATGGCACACTGCTGCGCTCTCCATGGTCCTGATTCTGTAACGCCCAGCAGCAGTAGAGCTGTCCATGGTACCACTGCCTTGGATGTAATGGTGACCATTAGAAGGAAACTCTAAGTAATAACAACCTTGTCTAACCTTTGTTTTTGTCCCTTTGTTGAGTTTCTCAGTCTGTTCTTTTGTGCCCTTCAGAGTGACCCAAGCCTTGTTCAGTCAACATTGTCACCTGTTGTGTTGATACACTCTAAGAATAGGTACATCATTTATTGTGGTATCTGAAATTAATTGGAAAAATTAACCTGTAGTTTTTATTTAAACTATTATGTAAGTGAAAATATTAGACTAATTTATTATTGTACTCATTGTTAATCACTAAGAATGAATGGGTTGTTTAAATTCCTGAAAGCCTGAGATATAAAACACCCAGCAAGCAGATATTTTAACAGTCCAAAAAAATCCCCCAAAAAAACACTTTGTGCTGATACATGACTAAAATTGTTGTTAAACTCACTGAGTTAGGAAAATAATGTTGTAAACCAAGCAATTAATTGTGTTTAAAGACACCACACAAATGGACAGTATGAAAGATGTGTTGAAATTTACTCAGTAGTGAAAAGCTGCAGAAATTCAATTGAGAATGAACCAAATTATGTTGTGAACATTAGAAAAATATACAATTATGATAGTTTCAAAGGAGCAACAATTTTTTATAGTATTACAAAAAGTGTGTGTGTGTGTGTGTGTGTGTGTGTGTGTGTGTGTGTGTGTGTGTGTTTGTGTGTGTGTGTGTGTTTGCGTGTGTGTGCGCCTGTGTGTGTGTATGAGACAGAGAGAGATGTGACAGCTGGTTGACACAGTGGGCACTAGGATGAGTATTCTGTCAGAGTTGGCACAGGGAAGTGACATCACCTGTCACAATGTTTAATTAACACCTTCAGTGTGTGCGTTTGTGTGTGGATTAAGTAGCACTGTGATATGTGTATGTGTTACCTGCATGTGCTATATGTACGTATGTGATAGTCTCTCTTAATACAGTCATACATGTATGTGCAATTGTGTGTGTGAGTGTGTATGTGTGCCTCCCATGTTTGTGTGGGGTTTAGCATCACAGTGTGTGCGTGTGTGTGATTGTGAGAGTAGGTTTTATTTGTGTGCGTACATACCTAGCTCTGTGTGTGTGTGTGTGTGTGTGTGTGTGTGTGTGTGTGTGTGTGTGTGTGTGTGTGTGTCAATGACAGCTGAGGTCACTCCTGGGGGTTTTAATCTGGACTCGCATCAGGAAGTGGGATGGCTTCAGCTGGTCTGATTGGAATTTCCGCCGGCAACCCAGAGGTTCACCAGCTGTACCAATGATACGCTTCCTGTAACTGTGCAAGGCTCTCTACACACACATGCTCTCACATACACACACACACACACACACACACACACACACACACACACACACATCACACTAATGGGCATGCGCATAGACTCACACTCACCCTTTCTCTCTCATTATCCAGCAGTGAATTGGACCTTAAGACAGCTTCTGTCACACCTTGGAGTGGTGATTAGATTCTCTCCCACTCCTTTGCTCGCCTTCTCATACACCTAAATACCTACACTGCTATTAGCAGGGCACTGAAACTTGACTCAGTTGGGGTAAGTGCAGCAATTATGGTGATAGTTATATACATTTGTGGTTAGCCACAGAGCACTTCTCAAGGTCAAAGTTATTTGATATACCTATATCCATAAATTGATGCTTTATTCCCACTGTCATTAGCATTTTCTTCTTCAAGGGAGACTCATACTGAGCATATCTTTGTGTTCTTTTTTGTAATGAGGACTTCAAGTCTTCCAAATAAAGTGTTTTACAATTACAAATCTGGGAAAGTCATAAAACGTCTTGCTTTGGACTACCAGATATAACCTAGCTGTGGCATTGATTTTTAACATTTCAATACATGCTGTATATATTCTGGCAAATTATTCAAACATCCATCTACAGTACATCTTTGCCTTCACCATCTGTGCCTGAATTATTATTACTTCCTCCCTAGTGTTTGTTTGATTTATTTCTATGCCAAGTCACTTGCATGTGGATTTTCACAGCCTCAGAAACTATGACGTTCATCTTTGAATTTTTATTTTTTGGTCACTTCCCATCTGGGCCACTCATTGGTCACTCATTGATGAAAAGAGTCACCTAAATTGCAGTGCAATAGTTTTCCATACAGTGCCTCTTTGTTAAAAAAAAAAGATCTGTGTTTATTATTCATCTGGTCAAAAGGGTGAGGGAAAGATATTTTTCATGTGGGACAGGGGTTTTTCTGTGAAAGAAATATTTCTCTCCCAGTTTTAATGCGTTTCGTGTGTTCACTTTTTTCTCTCTTATTCTCTTTTTTTCTTCTTCTTTCCATCCTCCTGTGGTTTGACTACTTCATCATCTGGGGCCCTGTGACAGCAATACATTAATCCTGGCCCAGCTCACACACACATGGACACAACACTTGAACACACACATGTGCACATGCAAGCCCACACACAATATATTATAGTCACATATGGTATGTACGCACAGAAATGCAAAGACATACAGTACTTGCACAAATACAGATATGTTTATATGAACACTTGTGTATGAATGTATCAAAACACAAGCACACAAACATGCATGTGCTCTTTGATATAAATGCACGCACAATTGCATGTGAAGCACACAACCTGAATATGGGCGATCTGGAAAGAGATTCAATCCCTCTTCAAGCGAAGGACATGTTCATTTTACATTTACACAGCACGGCCACTGGAGTGAAAGATGTGGAGTGAAAAACAGCTCTGACATTTACAACATTACACAAACTTTAGTGCAGCAGTGAAAAGTAACACAATCAAAAGATGCAAGTGCAAAGTGCCACAGACAGTCCGATACATTATCATATACAGAACATTACATTTCACAGATCATATAGCATATTGCTAGACAAGTGGCAACTACCATATGGCTAAGAGTTAAAGCCACTGTTCAAGTACCTTCAGGATTCAAAAAATCCCTGGCTCCAATAGAAACACTTAAAAAAAAGACATCTCACAGTATTTTTGATTCTTTGAGTTGACTTTGGTTAAAAATAGATAATTAGCCTTTTTTACCTCAACTCCTTGTGTTGCGTCCCATTTCCTTTGTCATGGCTTTGAGCCGGTCGTGACAATAGAAAAATGGAAAAGAAAAAAAAGTCCATTACAAGAGAAGAACAGAAGCCTAGCTGGGGCACAACTTCAGTCCCTAGCTCCCAAAATGAAAGAAATGAAGCATAAACCCACGCTTGAGGGCTAGGACACTGCAAACCGCTAGGTAATGTCAACACTTCTCAACACACATTGTTGTGCGACGGACAGCTTCTCCCGATTTGGATACCTTCAGTGTCAGCTTTTACCTGGAGCCAAATTATCCACGGAGGTCTCCTCCTCTCATAAACAAGCAGCCCAGTGTTTACAACCGGTAAAAACACTAAATGACGCAGTTTTGTATTAAAAGTTGCATTAAAAACACTGTCCAGCAGTCACGTGACGTCTTGGGGGAGCTGGGAGTTGAACTATCAAACATTTGCTTGTTTTTTTCTCTGATAACTTAAGGTCCAGATGACCAATCACTAAAATCTTCCATCTGGTTAACATACATATTTGAAAACTAGCAAACTAGCAACGTGTAAATATTGTGGCTTAAAAAAGGATACAAAGTCAATTTTGAGCTTCTGGCAGACAACCACAATGCTGAAACATGCACATTGGTGATATGATGTCATTGACAGGTGACCATATGAATGTTACCATGATTTAGGAGAAACAGGAAACATTTGTGATAATGTAAGTACACAACTCAAAAATATATATAACATTTTTTTGTGTGGATTTGTTACGTATTATAATAACTTTAACAATAATTACTGCAATAAATAAATACTGAAAAGCTTTTCATTTAAGCATCCATTCAACCAGCCATCCTCAATCATAAGTACCAATTTCCAATCAGAGATACAGGTAGCAAATCCCATCATGCATTGGGGAAACGGTGACCAAATACTCTCTTGCCTCAGATCTCCAGTCTGTCACAGGTCCAATACATTTACAGACAAACACAGACAAACATATCCACAGATGATTTACCCTGAGCCGAGTTTTTGAAGGAAACAGGATTGTGAGACTTTGCTCTTTGGTAGGAAACCAGAAAACCACACAAATCCACAACCAGAGACTAAGGTGTGGGTGAAACTGCGTGGTGGCCAGGTTTTTCAGACTTCAGAGCACTAAACAGCCTCACAGGGGCAGCTATCATTGTGCCTCTGAGCATTGACTTAATTAGCAGCTGAGCTCCCAGAGTCATTATCAAGGTGGGAAGAGAGTTTTTCAATCACTGTCCCAACAGATTTTACTCAGTCAGTCCAGGATTTGAGTAGCCTGCCCTCTGGTCACAATCATGCTGCACTAACTCCACCACTGCTTGAATAATATTTTTTACTTTGGAGTCAAAGAATAAAACTGCATCTCAGCTCAGTCCTCAAGAGGGCATAATAGATTTAAAACCCAGTCAGTCAGTAATGGAATAGCAACATTATAATGAGAATACATGTAAATATAGATTTTATTTTGGCATGAAGGCTCTGTTTCATATCACTCCCTGTGAAGGCAAATTTAGAGACAGCACAAATCGAGAGCAGGGAGAGATCAATGCAACCCTCCAGAGGGGAACCAGGAAAAAACAGTAGCCTTTTAGAATATCTCCGCTCAGCTACTGATAGTAATATGGAAGCTAAGCTGACATATCAGCTGTTCCAGAGCACCGCTACTTGTCTGAGTTAAGTAGCTCAGCTGTTGGAGGTGACCAAGTAAAGGTACATAACACCACGAAAGTAGACTTTAGTAGGCTAGTCTATAGTGTCACATAAGTTTGTATATCTCTTCAGACAGCCGTTTTCTTTAGCAATTGAAGCCATGATCAAACAAAAACATAAGGAGAGCTTGGGGTTAATTGGGACTGAAATGTTGCCACTCATCACATCATTCACAAGGGCTAATTAACCCAGTTTAAAAATATGTTTTGATACTGTGGCTAGTGTCCTATACTTATTTTCACAAGAGTGTGTGTGCAACGTAGAGTGAGAATTGAGCCTCCTTAGAACTGTGATTAAGCAGCATTAAAACATCAACAAAGAGTCCATAGCTGTAAGTTGTCTGTCTTGTTGTAAGTCGTTGTGTAATGTCTTCTTCTGTAAGTACTTGTGTTTGTGTGCAGCACTACATGTGTGATGCTATGTCTTGGAATGTGTAAAATCAACTGTACAATACAATGACTGTTGGCTTTGAGTGTAAGAAGAGCATATACAGTGCATCCAGAAAGTGTTCAGACCCTCTCACATTTTTCACATTTTATTGCGTTGCTAAAATGGTTTAAATGAATTTATTTCCTCATCAATCTACACTCAATATCCCATAATGACAAAGCAGAAACAGAGTTTTAGAAATGTTTGCAAATGTATTAAAGTGGTAGGAGTGGCTTAGGGACAACTCTGTGAATGTCCTCTAGAGCCAGAGCCCTGACTTGAGCCCAATCAAACATCTCAGGAGAGACCTGAAAATGGCCACTGACAGTCCCTGTCCAACCTGACAGAGCTTGAGAAGAGAATCCCAAAATCCAGGTGTGCAAAGTTTGCTCCATCGTTCCTAAGGAGGTTAGAGGCTGTAATCACAACCAAAGGTGCTTCAACTAAGTACTAACTACTACTGAGTAAAGGGTCTGAATGCATTTTTCATTTTTTTTTAAATTTGCAAGATTTTCGAAAATTCTGTTCCGTAATTATAAATGAGCATAAAAAGAAGTAAGCCAAAAAGTTTGAAAACAAGTGCTTCAAGCTAAAGACATAATATAAAATGACAAAAAAATAAGCAAGGGCCAAAAAAGTCCAGAAAAGTGAGCTGCTTTTTAAAAGTGTCCACAGACCTTAATTCCTGTGGGAGTGATTTCCAAAGTCTGGGAGCCACAACTTCAAAAGCGTAAAGCAAAGCACCTTTCATTTTAAATCTGGACCGAGGTACGACTAACAAGCCCTGGGCTATAGTTACTCTGTAATGTAAAAGGGAGGTTGACCATGCAAAGCTTTCAAAGTGATAACAAGGATTTTGAATGCTATTCTGAAGTGAGTGATAAAAGAGGGAAAAGGAATGAGACGGATAAAAGGAGGACTAAGGAGACAAAAGGAAAGAAAGTGACACATTGAAAGAGAGGCAGAGAGCAAGTCATGGCAGCGTGCAGACAAATGGTTCTCAGAGCTGCTAGCTAGCTCGATAAAAGACAGATCTTAAACTACATCCAAGGTCAACAACTGACATATTTACACCACTATCTCCACCATCTCTGTGTCTTTTCTCTCTTTTTTTGTCTTGCCTTCCTCCTCTATCTCTACATATCCCTCCCCTCTCTCAATCATTCTCTCACTGCAACACAACAGCAGTAAAGCTGCATGGGGCAGAAATGCAGGGTTTTCTACACCTGGAAAAATACACCCAACTCATTAAAAGCTGCTCAATGTTTCACTTTGTAGCACGTAAATGTACAAGGGAGGAACCCCAGATGAATTTTTGCCATGTTCATGACACATTGTTAAAACGAAAATTAGAAGCTCCAAATTGGAAAAAATGATTTTGAAGGAAAGAACAGGCTGGATTTAATTGCTCTTGAATGATTTGACTTCATAACTACTACAATCATGGTGTCCTCTGTTGTGACTGGAAGGGACAATAACATTAAAAACGCCATTCAATGACTTTTAACAAGTCATTTACTATTCTATGCGACATATTTACATTCTTAATATACTAGTGAGGTTGCCAATGTTACAGTTTGTTGACGTCTGTAATAACTGATATTAGCCCACAAGTCTACTCCAGCTTCTTTGATAATAACATAAGTGGTTATTGATGTGATGATGTGATAATCTATATTGTTCCGAGTTGATCATTGGAATGCATCTTTTTTGGAACGCAGGACATTCCCACTCAGAAGTTTCCATGTTTACCATTGTCTTGAAGGCAGCATTTGCATGTGGATATCCTGCAGTGATGCTGTAGATCATTGGTTGCTAACCTCTTTGGCTCATGACCCCTTACAACAATGAAGTGCTTATTTGCGACCCCTTAGCATCTGTTGCAGATGTCTACCAGCTGTGACCAGTTCAGGGCCATAGCTGCCAATGAGAACACTGAGGTCATGCCTTTAGTATTTGTGGGTTTTAGCAATCTGCCATTTGTCATTGTGCACAGTAAGACCAGTTCATGCAGTGATTGGTATTTTATAGGCAGGTTATAGTATTTTTAGATTCACTATTTTCAAATCAGACTATTTTATAGGATGAAATACATAAATAAAAGATTCACCATTTACTTTTTTTCTAGCAGTGTGGAGAAAGCTTTGAAATACTCAGAAAAACCTTCAGGTTGAGAATAAAAGAAATGGAAACTGGTGAAAAAAATTGACAAATTTTGTCATCAGATATCAAAGTCTGGAAAAAAATATGCATACATTTTATTTTAAATTTAATTAATTTTGTAGATGAAAAGTCATTTATAAATAAAGATGCATGTAAGAAAGCAAATAAATTATGTTAAGGTGCAGACATCAGATTTCTTATGTTTTCATAACTATATACTATATACTGTATGTCATATATGCAAACAGACCTGAAAACAATGGAATCTATAAATGTATCCTAAACAACAGGTTTTTTTTTATATATTTAAGTAAATAATCTACAGCTGTTGTAGCTTGGACATATGGCAGAAACACAGACACACACACATACTCCAAAAACAAACATTCCATCTCCAAGGAGCTCAACAACAGGCAGAGCTGCTTTGCAGTCATATCTCTTCATTATGTCTTCATAATTGCAGATGTTAAATGTTGCACTAATTAAAAACATCAGCCTTCCGTCAAGATATATGGTGCCCTATTGTTTGTCAGCTTTCTATTAATAGCTTGTTAAGCAATGTGCTTAATTGATTTCCTAGTGTGCTAATTGACTGCGAGGCTAGAGGGAGATTGTTTTGGAAGGTAAACTGAGCTGACTGTCTGAGAGTTAAGCAACTGAGACAGAGAGAGTGAGTGAGAGAAAAGGATAGGCAGACAGAGAAAGAAAATAGCATCTTCGTCACACAGGCAATTAAGACTGAGAGCCTGACCTCTGCTCACAGTGACTGATTACAAGTTTATAGCTTTGTGACACTGTGAAATGTTTGGCAAACGTAGTCAACCAAACTTTAAATAGTGTTCTACTTTTTATTTAGACGTACACAATCTGCAGATTTGTTGTGTTTATCCATCCATTCCTCTGGCATCATCTGAAACATTGTGAGAAAGATCTTTAAGTCAGAGCCGGGAACCTCGACCTGAGTTAACAATAATTGATTGGAAACGTAATTATCTTGTTTAAGCATTGAGGGTTTTAGAATTAAAAGAGAATACAGCCCGGTTTACTTCAGTCTGCATTAAGGAAACTGTAACACTCTTACAAAGCACATGGAATGCTGCCTAACTTCCCTACTGTTTGTTGTGATTAGTACTTGATTTTGTGCGATACTATGTTAATATGGTTTGTTTGTTTAGTCTCCATCATGTAGAGTTCTATACCATTTAGACCAAGTGGAATTCATTGCAAATGATATGTAAATACGTCAATTGAGACACAGTGGATTCAGTAACGCAAGCTGAATGTTACAAAACACGTTTACTCGTTATCACTCACTAACATCCACAGTGACATACAAATTGTCTTAATTAAATTCATCAACTTGTTATCATGTAGATGATGCAAATACAATCATTGGAGTATTGCATTGATATAATTACACCGGGTTATCAGGGTATTTGAGAACATGTAAATGTATTTACTGAGAGTGACCCATTGATAGATATATAGGGTCGATCATTCCTTCAGAACCACTTCGCCATCCTACTGTATCTTTCAGTAGCAATAGCAGTGACATTAAACTGCTCCTCAGTGCCCTGTGCACCCTTGTTAAATCCACTGAAGTACCTGACAGTTCTCTGATCCCATTGAATAATTCTCCACTTATTAACCTGGACAAGGCTGAATTACCAACCGGGCAAAGCATGCAACCACCCTGGGGCTCCAGACTTTAAAAGGCCCTGGAAGGTATACTCTGTCAGTCTTTGTAGTGATTTAATTATGACCTATAGCAGCATAGTATAGTGGTATTGTTTTATATCTAGGGCTCAGCAAAAATATACTGCAATATCTGTCATGTGTAGTCTTCTCTATGCATTGTACATGATGGGCACTTGAAGGCAACTGGGTATATACACAACACATGAAGAATGGAGAAGGGTCAAAGGGGACCCACAGCTCATTTCTACCCAGGTTCCCCTAGTGGGTTAACTGGGAAAGTTAATGTGTGCAGATTACACTGTTGTTGTATAATTTACAATCTGCAAATTAAATGAATTCACTTTTGGATTCTGGTTTAATTTTATATGAATTTGGTCATGGGCATTGAAGTATTTTGAGTCATATGCCATGCCATATGGAGTTAAAATAATTAAAACTAGTGGCCATAGTATAAATGTATAAGATCGTTAAATTATCCATTAAACTCCTGTGTTTCTGTTAAATGACAATGAGGATATCATTAAAAGAAAATTTTGAAATAGGAATTTCAACTGGCGAAAACTGAGTGAAAAAAGGAAGGCTAGTATCCACAATAAAGGATGTTTTGACTGATATTTTGACAGTGGGCATCAGGCTGTGTAGAACAGTATACACTCCTGTCCCATACCAAACTAGCTATGCTATGCTAATTGGCATGTTAACAGTGTGTCTTTCAAATTCCGAGTGTGGGATTAACCCATATGCATAGCCCTCAAAAACTGTGTGTGCCGTGTCATGTACACTACTGCGAACAATCCCACAATGCATTTAATAGGAATGACCACACAATACCGGTCAGTGATGATGTGAAATGATGGTGGTTCTCAACTTAGGTTCAAGGTCCCTTTACAAGTAGCTATGGGTAAATGTTGTGCAGACTGGAGATTCAGCATTCACCAGTAGTATCAGAGTGTAAAAACTCCTATGAAGGTCATGACAAAGTGTTTCTTAAATTGAGACTCCACAATTAGCCCACTTGACAATTTGGTTTAGAGAATTTTTGTTTTTCAGAGAGGTTACCAAACCGTGACGCAAGGGAAAAAGATAAGATTGATTCAATGAAAGCCCTATAAAGGAGGGTCATCATGGTTTTATCAGTGTGAAATAACAAGACAAAACAAACGCTGGTGTCCATTTTTACACACTACCTCACAGATCTTCTCAAAGGTCAATTTACCATCTATGACTGTCCCAAGATACCTGTGGCTTTCTACACAGTCCACAGCTTGGTTTTTAATGATTGTAGTCTCATAACTTCAAGCATGAGTTCTAAAATCTATGATCATATCCTTTGTCTTATAGCATTTTGTACAGCATGCTACTGACTTGACTAGACTCGACTCTACTCCTGGTACCAGGTACTTCTTTTTCTACTGTTACCATACTAAAAGTTTAATGCAATAACTAACAGAAATGTAAGGGGGTACAATGAGCAACGTACAGTTGCTTGGCTGTTTCAAAATGGCAAGTTTGTTCAGAAAGTCCCATCTTGCACAATGACAACACAGAAGTGACAATTCTTTCTGACCAATTAGTAGTCTGCAGTGTTTTCACGTCACCTTTTTCGCCTCAGCTCACTTGGACTTGAGGTGATACCAAAAAAGTAACTAGTACTATCCACAACTTTTAACAAATGGAAAAACAAAAACCAAAAAAGGCAAGAAAAGTGACTTTAGTAGAAAATTCTATGATACTTTTTGCTCTAAGAAAGATTCATCACACCAGGTGACAAACTCATCAATGACTGGGCCATGGCTGGACTCACTGTCTTGTAGCAGACTCCCAATGATTGAATCATCTACAAATTTCAATATTGTCTTGTTCTTATACTTAATTACTGACCCATGTTTGTGTGCAGAATATAAAGTAAGGGAGAGGGAACAAAGCCCATGGGTGAGGCAATGGAACAACATAATGAATCTGATAAAAATGCATTTCACTTTTGTCCTTTGAGTTCTGTTTGTTTCAAAAGTCCATTATCCAACCCACCAGATTGTGACTCAACCCAAAATGCCTTCTCAGGCTCATGGCTAAAACGTGGGGTTGTGGACAGTGTCAAAGGTTGAAGAAAAATCAATAAATAGCAATCTAGCATGGTTTTTGTTCCACTCTAAACATTTAGATAAAAGGTTAAGTAGCATGAATGTAGCATCCTCATCTCCTCTGTGTGCCCTATAGACAAATTGTATAGGGCAAGTGCATTCTCACTTTCCCTTCCAAGGTTTTTCCCCAAGGCTTTTCAAAGGTTTTCATTACAAGGGAAGTCTGAGCAACCGGCCTGAAGTCATGACAGTCTATAGGGCTGCTGCCTTTAGGGACAGGGGTGATCAGAGCCTGCTTCCATAGGTTAGGAACACACTATAGTCTCACAAACATGTTGGAGATATCATAAAAGATAGAACTTAATAGCCTTGCTCAAGATATCAGTAAGTTGTCAATGATATTGTCAGGGTGCTCCAGGGACGAAGTTCCTCAACTTCATCTCGGAAGTCAAGCTGATCAGATCTCAGGTTAAGTTTATCATCACTGTCTGACCTGAAGTAATCCATAGCAATATTAGTTCTGTTCTTGGTTTTCTATATGCTTGCAATTGTTTATGTTAGGGTAAGCTGAGGCAAGATTCCTCTCAGCCGGTTTGCTCTCTATTTTAGTTTTTTGTTAGCCTTTGGGATTTCCACTTTCACCTCCCTTTTGGCAGCATCTATTTTAGAAGCCCGTCCTTGACTGAAGGACAGCTCCTTCTTCTCTTGACTAGACTTACCTGCATTAGAGATCCTCGGTTTGTTATTAAAGTAGACCTTAATCTTTTTAGTGGGCATAACCATACTCTCACAAAAAGTAACATGAGAACAGATAATATCAGTGAGTTTATTAATGTCCTTACAAGAGTCTTGAAACATCTCCCAGTCAGTGCAGTCAAAGCAATCCTGAAGAAAAGCAGTGGATTCTGCAGACCATATTTTAACCTCTTTGATTCAGATTTTTTTTCTCTCTATAGGATAGTTTTTTGTGGGGAGAAGGGGGGAGGGGGATTGGATTGGTTTCTATGCTCCCTTAACTGTACCATAACAGAGATCTGACATGTTATTGTGCCTGGTTGGACAAGTTACATATTGATAAAAGTTTGCCAAAGGCTTTTTTGGGATACATGATTAAAGTCCTCAAGTATGAGGTTCAGTGCTCTATGTAAAATGGATTTTAGTTTTCACACTACATCAAATATATTGCTTGTGGCAATGGCAGGATTTGCCTTGGGATGAATATACACAGTTGTTATGAACATATGTTGGAACTCAGGGGGTAAATAAAGTGGACGAAGTGACACTGATAAAAGTTCAGCATCAGGTGAGCAGAGTCTTTCTCAGATAGTCATATAGCTGCTGTAGCGCTTATTGGAATAGTGGCACCTCTGCAAGATTTTCCTGTCACCTCTGGTGTCTGATCCCGGTGAAATAGAGTACCAAATCCATCCATAGACAGTCACTATACGAGTCCTGCCCTGTGAGCCAGGTTTGCCGTGACACGATTGTCTTTGTAATTCTGGAGAAAACAACCATTTCCTTGTAGCTCATAATCTATAGCTAACCTGTAGCTACAATTTAACCAGGGAAGGGAGGGGAATACAGGTGAACTTATATTTCCTAAATCGCAGTCTGACATCTCCTCCTTTCCCCCACTTCCTTTTCTTAATTCCACTCGAGTGATCACAAATCTGAGTTTTGTAATTGTCCTTTCGAATAAAGTCGGGCAGCTGATGATCAAATGTTAGCCGAGTGATTTGATTCTGTGTATTTACATTGTAGCAGGCAGTCTCTAAAATACTGTGTCCATGCATGCTGGTTTAATAATGTGACAAGCATATGCTTCCATTAGCATTGTTAGCACAAGTTGGTGTTTGGCAGTCTTTCTCAAAGGCAAATCAAGGCAGAGAGGTCATATAGTGTCTCGAAGTGAAATTTAAATGGGTGAGTTATATAAAAAATCATCCCCCAAACAGTTGCCATGAAAAGGGAAATTAGTTGCAGAGATGTTTTTTTACCAGGCTGTTCATTTTTACTGTAGATTTTAACATGGAGGTCTATGGGGATTGACTCGCTTTTGGAGCCAGCATCAAGTGGCCATTTGAGGAACTGCAGTTTTTGGCACTTTCATGCTGGCTTAATTTTTTAGGCTCAGAGGTTGCTGCTTGGTGACTATCATGCCAATTATGAATATGATTTGGACATGATAACTGATTGGACCAAGCTAGACCGGGTCTGTCTCAGTCAAGGTCCGTTGGTATTGACAAAAGTATGGTGTGTGATATGTTAAGATTCTAATCTTTAAACATGTTTGATATTTGCAACTGACATGGGCTACCACTGTCATTGTGTGTTGCCTGAGAGAGACATAGCCATTAATACAATGCTTTATATTAGTTTAGTTTTACAAAATTCACTCACCTCTAGTTCCCTCTTTAGATTGTACAGTCTGTGTTGCCAATGCCTCTCCATCCAGGATCTGACCTAAAACATGCTCTTTTTTCTTCCTTTTTCTGCATATAAACAGTACAAGCTGCTGCTTGCCGTCCACGTCTGTTTTAGTTCAGGAACTTGTGACTTTTGGCGTTCTCTCAGGATTCACAGGGTCATCTCCTTCTAGAACTAACTGCTGTTACTGACGAGTCATTCAGTATGCTGTTTGTATTTACTCAGTTGTACGGTTAATGCTCCCTCTTGACTGTTTAAGACTATAAATATCTGTGCAAGTTAGTGGAATCAATCATTATGTGCGTTTTTTCCAGTTTTTGTTGGTGTCAGCTAGTCTTTTAGGACTTTAGCCCGTCGATACTTTTGTGAATACAATTTTTTTTAATGTACCAATTTTTTTTAGTTTGCGAGATGTGTGAAGGCAGAAGACTAATGTGGGCAGAAGTTGTATATTCTTCCAATATACATCTTCCTGCACTTTCCCCCTTCTGTCTTTCTCTATGAGTGTTTGCCTCTACACCCTAAGTGGTTCCCTCCAAGGTCTTCTCAACATTCCCTTTGTGATGTTTTGGGCCCTTCACCATAAACCAATTTACTTAAAGCAAGTTTCAAACACCTGGCCTTGGGAAGAGGCAAGTGTAGCAGAGGAAACAGGAAGATGTAAAGAAAGATAGAGTGGGAGCGATGAGAGAAAAAAAGAGGGTGAACATATCAAGAAATGAAACAAAATGAATAAGCAGGTTGCAGGTTCTGTGTGAGCACGTATCAGCATTCAGTGTGTATGTATGAGTGCACGCATCATTTAGTGTCAGTGCGTTGTTCGCCAAGTCCGCATTTCCCACGAGGCTATGCATGAGCGGGCAAGCGGCTGGTCCCCGGGGACGAAGACAACAGCAGTTCCATTGTTGCCGCGGTGATATATTGCCAGGAAACCCTTGGGGGCAGGAACCACTTATTTAGACATCAAATTAAGGCTGAAGACATACACACACACACACACACACACACACACACACACCACATAATTGGTGCACACATACAAGATGCTTCCGGAGGCACACATACACACGAATTGATATTGATTTACAGGTACACACACACACACACACGCACGCACGCGCGCACACACACACACACACACACTAAAAGAACAAGATATTGCCACTAGCTTATCCTTTTTTCACAAACCTACACACGTACACACATTCACAGAAAATTTCACACTCTTATATTACACATATGCAGAGTCTCTGCAGGACACTGAATAAGGACCCAGATGCATCGCTGTGACAAACCTGACAATTGGTGCTTGTTTTTCCTTGTGGTGAAGAAAAAAACAAAGATACACACTTAAATATACACACACATGCACCAGCATAAACATCAATAATAACATAACTTAATGATAACTTTTTCTTCTTGCTTCTTTCCCTCCACTTTTTTGCACATGCACACACACACACTGACCTATAACATTACATATAATTTAATACATGATGTGTTTTTTCACAGTATACATCCTTAGGTGTTGCTGTCTCTCGTCTTTCTCTCACATACACAAACTCATTACAAATATAAAACCACAGGCATGGCATGGCATGGTCTCGGTGAAGTTATCTGTTGATTTGTTAAAAGACAAATAATGAGTACTGAATTTTTCATTTAACATTTTTATCAGGTAATATGATGCACTAATAATAAGTGGTTGCAATGTTTGAAATACTTTATAATATGAAAATAGGTCTAATCAATAAGATGTATGAAAACACCTGTGTGGGTAGCCCAAGAGAGTTTTCCTCCTGCTGAGCCAGCCAACCCCCTACACACGAGTCACTGGAAAATAATGGCTTTTTTATTTTTGTTTGAACTTTTTGTTCAAGTTTTGATAACAGTAATTTCAGACTGCTAGTGTCAATCAGTGAAGTGTTTCTAACTCTCATAAGTCATGTTTGTGGTTCCAAGCATGTCACACGACCAACAATTTTTTAACTGTGGACTCTAGGCCATCACTGTTCCCAGGGTCAGTAACCCTCGTATCTCAGCAGGTATTGAATAATTTTTTCTGTCCTGTGTATTGTCCTGTGTAGTCTCTTATCCTATATTGAGGATCTAGTATTTCTAGAAGAACTTACACCATTGGCTGGTTTACATGTCTTGTTCTGTGCTGTCTCTTTGAAGCCATGTCCATTTTTGCGTCTTGCATAATGTATGTGCTGCATCATTTTGTGGCTTTCGTCCTGTCATGGCACATTTTGGTGAACATTTATCACAACCAAACTTTCTTTTCTACACTATGATAACCTGACAGCTCCATCGTGGAAAACTGTTACATACTGTAGCTGAAACCTTTTAAGGGTTGTTTGACAAGTTATTATAGAAGACAAGGGACATGGCCAAGCTGGAGCTCAAATGACACAGGACAGGCCAGGGTCACCCAGTGCTGCAAGAAACTCTCCAATAGAGGTGACACGGGAATCAAGGTTTCTCCCTGTCTTACTTGTTCCTTCATGTGCCAACTCTGTGCAGTGATTGTTGTTGCTGTCCTTTGAAAGGCTGGCACTTTTACTCCTTACTAATTTTCAATCCTAAATTCTCTATTCTCCCAAAATGGCCTAATATGTCTTATTGGTATATGAAGTGTTTTTATATTTTTAATTGTACAGTAGTTTCTACATTCAACCATTTCATCTGAAAACATTAAATCTTCTTGAATTCCATCCACTTTAAAGCTTAACACTTTTCCCATGGTGTCCTCCCAGTTACAGACTAATATTGCCAGCATCATACAGGAATCCCACAGGACCCACATAGTATGGTATCAGGTGTCAGCATCTGCTCTCCCACCACACTTCTAGGTCATGGTCCACTTCTTTGTGTGTACTTCTGCTATTAAAGGCAGCTTAACTCTTCCTTCCCTTTCCCCCCCGGTTCCTAACTGGCAAAGTGACTTGGACTCAACTGAGCATTTTCTTGTTGTCATTTTTGTTTCGGCAAATCATCAAAATACATTCTCCCTAAAATTATCTTATTAATCAGTCTCCTTACCCCTCATTTATTTTATTTTATTAATACTGCTGAGCTCAGAAATATTACCTCCCTACTTTAATACCAACCTTTGTACTCCTTTGCATGCATTTTAGCTGTAAACAACACACCGCTACCAATTACCACATTGAATAATAATTTTAAGATCCAGGCATGACTAATGTAATTAAAATGAAAGTGCCAACATTCATGAATGTCAGCCTCTTTCTTTAATTAAGTAAACTAGAAAGACACGGTGGTTATTGTGAATACTCGTCTCCAAATCTTTTTTTTTTTATATCTTACATCAAACGAAATGAAAGAAAACAACCCTTTTTTTTCCATCCTTCATGTTTGTGTATATTCTTGTAATCTTCATCATCTATCTGTCAGTAACTTCTTTGCACGTTGCTCTGCCTATCAGTACACATCCCCATATTCAGTCCTTCACTGATTAATGTTTACCCCACCTGTCATCACATCATAAATACGTTGAAAACATATTTCCACAGATTCCTCCATCTTTCCATCAATCCACCCATCAATCCATCGATCTGTCATTACTTCATATCATGTCTAATCAAACAAGATTATCACTGTGCATTAGATGCATAGTTGAGTTAGCAAATGATGAGATGGACTAAGTGGTAATCAGATGTAAGGTGGTTGTGCTCGTCGTTTAATAAGCAATAACTGTGTTGACGATGAGCAATTGAGCACAGTGGTTAATAACCATGAGGCTAAGGCTCCTGTAATAATAACTTTTAGCACTTGTGAAAATGTTACCACTCAGCTCACATCAAAATTATATAATTGATTTACAGTGTCACATGTGACTTAGTGGTTAAAATAAACATCAGAGATGCTTTGCTACAACCCAAAACTGCAGGAGCCCCTTAAGATTTGGTGTTGCAAGTTCCTCCTCTTGATGGCAGGCTGCTTAGAGCATTTGCATTGTTGGGAACACCTCTGCATCTTCAGCAGGTATCTCAGGGTAACAAACATTTCACCACTTAGCCTGTACGGCTCACCTGATTGCAGCAGCAAAGACTACAGGTTTCAGCTGCGGGCTCTCGTCAACCACAACCATTTTAAGCTATGACTATCTCCCCAGTGGCTTTCTTCGGGTGTTTGGGTTCCCAATCCATCTTCTGTTAAAGATAGCGCACCAATGTTGCTGGGGTACCGTGGCATCCAACTTCAGTGGGGAATAAGGCTGTGTGCAATCCTTAAAGCCTCACTGATTGAACCCTGGTATTTGGCTTACTTTGGTTGGTGAGAAATGGCTAGCCTGTCTACCTAGGGCACTGTTAATTAGGCTAGTAAAATTGTGACTACCACCTCTTCCTCTTTCTCAGGTCCACTTGAATTCCCAGTCAGAAGCTCAGTGCTAAATGGAGGGTGGGTTCATGGCCGTTGTTCTTGTCCTATGAGCCTCATCTCCTTTCTTTTGGAAATTTCTGGTGCTGATTCCAGGATGTTTGTTATCTTTGACCCTCTGCAGGTTCATTTGGCAATTTCTGTAAGGACCTTGCTGTGCCTCTTCTTGTATCGGCTTTCTCCCAGTGCTTTGGGACATCCAGTCAAGATGTGATTTAGGGTGCAAAGGGTTCTTCCACAATGCTTGCATGATGGGCCTTCATCTTTGCCCTAGATCTTTAAGTTGTTTGAAGTTGGCAAGAGGTAAGCCACAGCATGCAGAATGAAGATCAATTTGCCCTGATTGATGTCCCAGAGTTCCTTCCATGACAGCGATCATTCGAGTACCTGGTCCTACTGCATCCACTGTCCCTGGCAGGTGAGTCCTACTGCTTTTACACGGACAGCTTCTTGTGCTGCCTCTCGGACCCTCTGCACCATCTCTTTTGCTTTTGGCATCAGCCTTGGCATTGTAATTTCCAAGCTGTCCTTGACAGACCATCCTAACAATCTCCTTTTGTTTCCATTGCACGTCTGCTTCCTTCACTGCTTCCTGAGGCTTCCACTTCCTGCCTCACTTGATGGTATTTGTTAGCATGTCTCACTCGAGTGAAGCAGTGTACCTTTATGGACACAATGTGTTTATTGCAGAAAGACAGCAGGCAGCAATGACAAGCTAGAGGTCTAGGCTAAAGACAATAAGCCAAAATGCACATTTCTGATGAATGATGATGTGAGAAGAACAAACATTTGGGT
This sequence comes from Seriola dumerili, assembly GCF_002260705.1. NCBI lineage: Eukaryota > Metazoa > Chordata > Actinopteri > Carangiformes > Carangidae > Seriola > Seriola dumerili. The sequence continues at coordinate 2,221,009 of NW_019174923.1, forward strand.
GATTTTTCTCTGAATTTGTCCCTCAGTCTGCTCTTGTCCTTCTCTCTGTTTGATTGTGATCATCAGTGAAATATACTCATCTGCAGTGGCCACGTTGGTGGCCAACAATGTAGCCATTTATGACAATTATCAATGCAATCATACCAACTCTCTGACACTACTACCACTACTACACTCTTCTTCAGACTATATGTATACTTCTTGCATTGTAGTGTAACCCTGGGAGATACAGATGAAAGATCTTGGGAGGAAGAGGTGAGATGGCATCGAATAAACAGTATAACCATTGGATTACTCTCTGCCTGAGTCTGAGTGGAAGACGTGGGAAGGTGAAGTGAAATGGGAATTCTGGTGCACTACTGGCACAGACTTGTGGTTGATACTACAGAGGAGACTGAAGAGGTTATACCGATATCACTTGGGAGGAGAGTGGGAAGAAGCAAGGATATGAAAGGCATGTGTGATAAATTGACTGTGAAGGTGAGTGAGTGAGGTGAAGAGATGCATAGTGGGTGATATACCCAACAGTGAGCACACTGATTGGATAATTGGATGACTGGACCTCGCCAGCATTGCTCCTGTGGCGAGAAAAAAAATGAAATGGAGATCTTTGTTTAAGAATATGCAACCGTGTGAGGTCAGAAGAATAGTATAGTATGAGATTCTGTCCCACAGAAATTTCCTCTTGAACTACAGTTATGAGGCACATGTATGAGACAGGTCAGTACACCCTGAAAGAAGGATTCCTCATCTGTTGCTCTTCCTGAAGTTCCTTTTTTTCCCCTCATTAAAAGTTGTTCCTTATCTGAATCAGGGATCTGAAGATAGAGGGTGTTGTATGCTGTACAGATTGTAAAGCCCTTTGATTCAAATTTGTGATGTTTGATGTTGGCCTGTGTAGTTGACTTGACTTATCTTGGCATATAAATCCATAACATTGTCTGCAGTTGAAGCAGCAGGTGAAGGTGCTGTGATTCTTCTGCATAAAACTTAATATTTATCTGCAGTACATCTATGGGACCTTCTACCAGTGGTGATTCTAGGCAAAAAAAAGTGGCAGGAGGCCCCTTCAATCACCGCTCATCAACACATAAAGTCCATTTAAGGTTTCATACTGAGCAACGTTAGCAACTTAGTGATTTTCTTGCTCGATTTGGTGACTTTTCTTCATGAAAGCAGCTTGCGATATATCTCACGACTTTTTGACAGACTTTAACTCTCCTTGTCAGTGAATAAGCTCTGATGTGATGCTCAGTCGCCCAATCAGCAGCCACACAGAGACGTGAATGAGCGGTGAATGGGTGTACCTATAATGACTAATTACAGATTTTCACCATTGGTTTTATTCTAAATAACTTCTATCTTTATCTTCTAACTATCTGAGTTTGATTTTGTTGATTTAAAAATAGTGAATTTATTCCATGGCTCTATTCATGATATTTCAGTTACGTATTCTATGTAACTAACTGTGTTGTGCTACAGCTTCGCTTCTATCATTTAAAGGTGAAGGAAACCAAAAAAAAAAAACATTACAGACTTGTTTCATCAACAACATAAAGTGGTTATACGTTATCTTACTGAACTTTCACACTAAAATAGATATAATATAAATGAAGTTATAAAAATGTGTGTTTTATCTAGAGATCTTAAATTTGAGTGCTGTTTTTAATGAGCTGTTCATTATAAACTATTACTGCATATAGAACTGCAAAGAAAACCATAACTACTGTTTAAGGTGCTTAACACTCGAAGGACAAAGCTGACAATCACTGACCTTTTGTGATGAAATACCTCAACTTTCAGCTTTGCATCACATCGACACTTTCTGTCCAAACTGAAAGTAACAATTAGAATATTTCACATCGTTAAGTTGCTCAATCAAATTTAAAACCCCTGTAAAAAGTTGCATTCCAGTATAAATCACGCATCGTGAGCTTAGCTATCATTAAAAACGTATCAAATTAAACATGACAGACGCTAAACTTTGAAGTCATCTCTGTCATTTCTGGTGCTCACAGAGCATTTTAAGTATGCATTTTAAGTCTGTCTCACTACCCTAGACCTGTCATTGCTTTAGCCACACTATAAAGAATTACTTCAAAAACGCCGGAGAGAATTTAAATTGCAAATTCCAGATGCAAAATTCTAATCTTGACTCTTATTATCACAGCACATTATAGGGACTAGATCTGAAGCTTGACTCAGGACCAGAGCCATACATTAAAGAGTTCTGCAGAGTTCCTGATCATTAAAGCGTCCTTGTGTGTGTGTGTGTGTGTGTGTGTGTGTGTGTATGTGTGTGTGTGTGTGTGTGTGTGTGTGAATTGAAAGAAGCTGTGAAAAAAGCTGCTATATAGTATGTGTGCAAGTGTATTTGATTGAATATGCATATTGACAGATATGTATGTTTGTTTTTGTGAGACTGAGTTGCAGTTTCTGCTTGATTTTCTGCACAAATGTGTTTGGGTGTGTCCTTATATATGACTCAGCATGCCAGCGTGTGTGTGTACAGTGTGATTGCCCAATTGAAGTACTGGCCAGGGCTGAGCAGGTCTATCAGGGCTGAGCTGATTCAGCACTTCACAGCACAGAAAGAGAATTACGGACTGGACACATGCACACACACACACACACACACACACACGCACACAAACTTCAACTGCCAACTCACCCTAAAGCATGCCCACTTATATGGACACTATCTCAATCTTCACACACACCGAGACGCACACGATTAAAGAAACTGCACACACACACACTTTACACTTACATGCAAGCAGACACTACACCACACTGCACAAACACACACATACACACACACGCACACACACACACACACACACACACACACACACACACACACACACTTCTGGGAGCATACACCTAATGGAAATAGGATTAGATGTAGCACCAGTTATTACAGGAAAGTGGTTTGTAGCTCTCAGCTCGCACAGGTCACACTGTCCTCACTGACATGTTGTGTGTGAGTGTGTTTGAAAGACAGGAAGAGACGTGTGTGAGTGTGTGTATACACAGGTAAGTGTATCTGCATCACATCTGCTGTGTGTGTTACATATTATGTCCTTGTGCAATTGTAAATGCTTCTGACTACAGTATGTGTATGAGCTGATTTGTGTCCTGTGTGTAACAGAGAGCTTAATTTCCACTGTCAGTCATAGCTGCTGTTTTTTTCCCTAGTTGGCAACATGGCCACCAGGTTGCAATTCCACAGTGGCCCACACAAATACACACACATTATGTCTATTAGATGAAAGGTGTAATAACTGTGTCACATATTTGTTTGTGCCATACCCATATCACATGTACGCACATACACACACACACACTCTATATACAGTACTGCATATGTGTGTCATTAAATACTCCCTAACACACACACACACGCGCCTCTTCCTCTTCCATGTGTGTGTGCACACGCGCACACACACATGGAAGAGGCCTAATTCCAGAGTTAGAAACTGATCAAACTCTGCAGTTTGTGACAGCACTGCAAACACGTCTGCCTCATTAGGGAGAGGTAACTTCAGTGTGTGTGAGTATGTGTGTGTGTATGCAGTTGTTTGTGTGTGCACAGATTAGCTTAAAGTATTTGTGTGTATGACAGCCTATTTACCTATGCATATATTTGTCTTTGTGTTTAAGTGTGTCAGTCCTGCAGTTTGTGCATGTACGGATGGAGGAGTGTGTGCATGCAGATCTGTGTGTGTGTACGTGCAATTATTTAAGATAGATGTTTGTGTTTTGAAACTTGCATATAGGTCTTTGTGTGTGTGTGTGTGTGTGTGTGTGTGTGTGTGAGAAAGAGAGAGTGTGAATGTGCAAGGCTGTATGTGTATAGGTAGGTGGGTGGATGGATGGAGATGGTGGATGGATGGATGTGTGCATGAGTGTGTGTGTGTGTGTGTGTGTATGCGTTTGTGCGTGTGTGTGTGTGTGTGTGCGGGCGCGCGTGCATGTGTCCCATGGGGATAATGTGACAAAGCCTGTGGTGTGATGTGTGATGTAAACTGGGATCATTAGCCTAGCAACAGCCACTGGCATTCACACACTGTCTACACCACCTGGGAGCTGATAAACACGCACACACACACACACACACACACACACTAAAGAGAATTGTGCATAAGGATATGCACCTGGAAAGTAATACACCGTCACTGTAGACTTACACACATACACACACATTCTACATTACACATTACATACATTCAATCCCATCTCATCCCTTCCTCGAGCATCCCCCTTGTATCTTTATGGAAATTGACTGCAGACAGGGATTGGCTTTTTATGTGTGATTTATGTTGCCGCTGTGTGTGTTGGTGTGTGCGTGTATGTGTGTATGAGTGTGTGTGTAAATTGAGCCCAGACAGGGATTGCGTTTTTATGCCTGTTTTATTGGACAGCCTCTATTGCTGTCAGGACCGGGTAAAGAGAGGAGAGGAGAGGAGAAGTGTGGTAAGAAGAGAAAAAAGGAGCAGAGAGGAAGTATAGAAGAGATAGGGAAAAGAGCATCGAGACACTAAATTGCATGAGGAGGAAGAAGAAAGGAAATGGATAAGGAGAGAGAGGAGTGGAGGAGGTAAATGAGCCGGAGAGAATAGGTGGCAAAAGGAAAGGAGGAGAAGCAAACGGATTAGGAGAGGAGTTAGGGAATCAATGAAAAAAGATGGAAGAAAAGAGGGAGGAAATTAAAGTGAAAGCGGAGAGATAAAAAGATAAAAGAAAAATGAGAAGGAGAGGGTGATGAATATTAAAAAATAGAATGCAGACAATGAAAAGAAGAGAAGAAAGAAAAGGAATGGATGAAAACAAGAGGACAGGGAAGACCAAGAGGAGGAGATAAAAGAGGTATTCGAGTGATCAATCCTCGCCTCCTCACAGGAGTGGCCCATTTTTCAACCCCTTGTTTAGCAACCTGTGGCACTACACAGTGGAACGCAACACACTGCGTTCCTGAACGACCCCTCCACCCTCCACCAGCCACCCAGCGCCTCAGGAAAGCAGCAAGGCTGTGTGTGTGTGTGTGTGTGTGTGTGTGGGTGAGAGAGAAAGGATAGGCATGAGTGTGCTTTCCCCTTCACTGTTTATTGATATTCTGCTTCCCTAAATACAGACCAATCCGTCTCTACTGTCACACACTTACAAACATGTTGTATACACACACACACACACACACACGCACAAACACACACCTCATGGATGTGTCCAGAGGGTCGGAAGAGTGAGAAGCATAGGAATTTAAGAAGATGGTGAAGAAAGAGGGAGGTGAGGAGGGGAGAGGGGATACAAAAGGTGAAGAGGAAGATTAGAGAGGAAAGAGAGACAAAATACGGAGAAAGAAAAGAGGGAAGACACAAGGTGGAAGAGGAGGGAGAAAAAGAAGGAGGAAGTAGCCCAAGAGGAGAGTGAAGAGAGGAAGGGTTCTTAGCAGAAGGTGAAGAGGATGTGAAGAGCTGAAAACACAAACCAGAGTGACTGATAGGCAAACTGCACATCAGTGTCAGCCACGCCATCCTTACCAGACAGAAAGCAAGGGATTTTTCTTCCTCTTCTCTCCCTTATTTCTCTAATTTTTCTCAATTTCTACTCTCAGGGCTACTATGTCTTTCTGTTTTATCATTATATCCTCTTTCTCTCTCTCCCCCCAGAGTAAGAAGCGTTAATTTGCTTCAGTTGATTGCTTTGGAGCATTTCATAGAGCAAACATTCTCATCATGACCCCCCCCCCCCTTTCTCTCTCCCATGACTCTTCTTTCCTCCTCCTCCCCCTTTCTACTCCCTCCAGTCTCTTTTCCCTCTTTTTTGCATAATTTCCAATTTCTGTTCCTCACCCGTAAAAAACAGCCACTGTTTATCTATTCATATTTATATCTCTTTGCACTTTACTTTTTTTAATTAAGGTTTGAATTATTTAGAGGTGCAAAGTAAACAATATCTTCAGAACAAGTGTACAAAAGTGTTTCAAGACTCGACTACAAACTGTGAAGAACAAACGATGAAAACAGTGGAAGCTTCTAGTTGACTGCTTAAAGGTTGAAATTCAGTGAAGCATCAGCACTAGAGCTCATCAGAGCTAAGGCTAACTGTTCTATATTATATATTTATTCTATTAATTTTATCAATTTTATTCTATTCTTTATTTGTTTGGCCACTGGAGGGCAGCAGAAATAAGTAAACACAGTATTGACTTGTTAGAAACCAGCTGCTTATTAACACTTGCGGGTTGTTGTGATGAGTTTGTTGAATGTGGTGATTGATGGTCATAATAAGTATATTTTCTTTACTATCTTTATAATAACAAGTACTCAAGCAGAAGAACAAGCTGTCATCAGAATAACTCTACGTAAACAAATGTAAGTTTACAAGTAAATGCCATGCAAATGGAGAAGATCTTTTAGAGGACACTGAAAAGCTTGTGTTTCAAAGATAGCAGAGAGTGTGATCTTAGATACACCATCAGATGCGCAAACTGTATCACCAGACAAGAACGTTGCTATTGGATGATTCTGAAAAGACCTGAGTACAATATCTGAGTATAGTCACTACAGTATGGTTAAGGTCAGGAAAAGATTGTGTTTATGGTCCCGATGGCCAAGTGGTAAGAGTGCATACTGTGTGGGCATAATGAGCCCTGAGCAGCAGGTCCCCGGTTCGGCTCCCAACCGGCTGAACCCTTTATTACATGTCTCTCTCCTGTATTTCCTGCCTCCCTCCACTTTCCACTTCCCTATCAAATAACGGCATAAAAACCACCCAAAAGAGTAACTTAAAAAAAAACTAACAGTAAATACAAAGCAATTCCTGCTGTCGCACACCAATGTCTGGCGTACTAACCCCAGTCCACAAAAGGCTGAGAGAAACTGTACTCACCAGAAAAATGTCACCATTATTGAACAACATTTAAAATACCCTGTGTTTATATTGAAGTTGTGGAGGAGAGGAGGGTTACCATCTTCTATCTATTTATTTCCTGGGAAACAACCCCTCGTTAAACAGTCCTCTCTAAGTAGCAAAGAAGGGAGTAGCTCAATATTGTTACACTGTCAGAAGACACAAGTCTGTTTTAGTTGCCCGAGTATTTTAGCCTTTATTAGATGCTATACAGCAGGGAGCTGACAGGAAAAGAGGAGAGTGGCAGAACAGGGAGTAGATAGGACTCACAACAAGGATATATATTATATTATAGGATATATCCTGTAATATATAGAATATATTATAGTCAGTATCTTACCACCATGCCCCTTAGTTGCCCAAACCAAAAGACACTGACAAGCAACCTAGTTTGTCATTTGGGTGCAAGCACTTCTTCCACAATGATTAATGTGCTAAAGTTTAAAACTGCGTAACCTCATCACGATACTCTGGAATTATAAATCCTCTTTTAGCAAAATACTCTCTGCAAGCAACTCCCAATACACTGTTGGTGCTGGATCAAGAGTGTGACAAAGTGGGCAAAAGAGGATTTTATCAGGTGTCACAAATCAGCTGGTGACAGTGGGAGGTCCATCAGACAGCCTGCAAGACATCACATCTTTTACCGGACCTAACAGGCCAGAAGAAAAGGCAGTTTTCAATCAGAACGGCAGTGGAACACGCCGCAGAACAGAACAGGAAACAGGAAGACAAACTTGCAGATCATCAGCTGGCATTTAAATGTTACAACCAGAGAACAAGTGCAGCACAATCAAAGACAAAGCAAAAATGACTGCAGTCATGAGGCAGAGAGGGACAATTTTAAGCCTTATTACTGCATTTTTTCCAGAAAGACAGACGAAAAAAAAAAGTCTCTCTACAAATGACAATTGTGTGCTTTTCCCTCTTTGTTTTTTTCTGGTATGTGCAAATGAAAAGAGACACATGCATCCCCTCTTTCGTGTCAGACAGATTTTGAAAATGTCACAGCTTTCATGGCTGAGCATGTGCTAGGTTGTTCCATCACTGAATATATTAGCGTTCTATATGAAAATTGCAAAATTAATCAAATTTAGTTTTGTAAAAATGTCACACTTACGTAAACGTATTTTAAAAATGTATTATATCTACTTGTGTGTCTTCCCTTTCTTATTAATATCACCCAGTGGAGATTTATTCTGACCCTGACAAAGAAAGCATTTTTGATACATTGAATAAAAGTTAGATTTGCATAATGGCCACTGTTATGCAGCCGCATCCTGTTATTGAAGCACTCTTTTGACAGACAGGGACAAAAGGAGGCTGCAGGGATGTGGGGACAGGGAAGAGGAGTGGGAGTGGAGGAGGAGAGAGAGGGAGGGGGAGATAGGGTAACAGTAGAGGGAAATGTATGGATAGATAAAATATGAGGGCAGGAGTAGAGGAGTCAGAAGAAGAAAGGGGTGACACAAAAAAAAAGAGGCAATGATGAGTAAAGGAGAGAAGACATGGAAGAGGAAACAATGGGGAAAGGAATAAAGAAAGGATGAGAAAAAGACAAATATATCTGTGCCACACTCCAGAGATGCAATTTTTCATTTTTGGGACTGATCTGTCATTATGACAATCATAGACTCACTCATGTGTAGAATTTCCTTGGGGTTCATTTCAGGAAAAAGCAAAACATGAGAGAAAAAAAGCTTGAAAACCCATCCAAAAAGACATTTTGTCCAGAAGAATCTATAAGTGTTTCTGTCTCTAAACCTGCTGCCAATCAATTGATTTCAAGTGAAAATTGTAATTGATAACATTTCCATACCTAATGTGTGTTCCTTGGCGTTCTGCTCGATGAATCTTTGCCCTGGGAACCTCATATAATGGACATAACCACAAAAATAGCCAAGACAATTGGCATACTCTCAGCAAAGTTAACACATTATCATAAGCATGACAACAAAGATCATCTAATCTTAAGGAAGTAACCCAAACCAAGATCTTTTTTTGAACAATTGGCATCCAAAAAAGCTACATCTCTGAAGCTCGAGCACAGCTGATCTTTCCGCTGCGGCCTGAAATTAAACTAAGGATCAGTACGTGACGCCACCGCCAACATGGACGTATATTTGTAGCCACAGAAGCACTTCTGTATGACGGTGACATAACGTACCAATCCTTGAGCTGATGGACACGACAGGGGAGTAAAGGAAAACAGACACACAAGCTTGAGTTTATTTGATTTAAGAGACGGCAGACGGAACTTTGATGAACATAGATGAACAGTCACACATTCTCAACGAGTGCACATGTTTCGTTTTGTTTTGTTTTTCCTTGTTGCTAAACTGGTTTTGGAGCAGTGAGAATTACAATCACTTGTTATTGTTCACTAAATAATTCAGCTTGATATTTTCATTACTTGTGTATGTGGTTAACTGACACTTGCATTGATCATTGAGATTAGCATTGGCATGAAGTCGGTTCAATTAAAAAAAATGAATTTAAGATAAGTAGCTTCTGATGTAGTGAAATACTTTTGCTTTGTTGATGTAGCTTAGCCTGCTGCATTTCTCCGTGTGAAGCTTCATTTAATGAAAAGTAACTGGTTTCTACACTTTCCAAGGAGCTTGCCCAACACTGGTGACAGTACCTCTTCCTGCCTTCTTTATTAGAGTGAACTTCAAATCCCTTTGAATCAAGAGCTGTTGTATCTTTTTACTAATATTTGATGGAGCCTTGTTAAACTTTTGTCTTACAACACCCTTTTGCTCTGCCATAATCAGAAAACGACTGGCCTTGCTAGTTAAACGCAAGTCATTAAAAAAGGGAAATGAAAGTAATTTAAAGAAAGATGGAGTTAAACAGAGAATCAAATGACTAAATGAAATTTGTGTAAAAGGGGTCCTTCCTTTCTGAAATTATTAGAGAAAGGAAAGGAGAAAGAGGGCCATTAATTTTCGATAATTTTGCAGAATTCACACAATGCACGCATACAGTGCAAAGTTTTCATCACCCCATCAAATTAACATTCAACTCATGCAAGGTGTAAAACCTTTAAAAGATACAAGATAACAAATAAAAAACAAAGTGAAGGTCGTGAGGGGTTGTTCAGGGCAAAATTGAAACACACACTACACACACACACACAGACACACACACACACACAAATAAGATATAGCACCTTTCAACAACAACACAATTCAAAGTGCTTTACAGTAAACATAAAGACCGTTAAAAAAGGAAACACAAGACGATATCAAGACACATTTTAATAGGAGTGGAAGATATGAATAAATAGGCCCAAATGAATAGAGCATAGAAAAATAAAGAGATTAAGAAGTATAAATGCATAAAAACAATAAAATAGATGAAAAGTCACAGTGCATTTCAGAGTCAGAGTGCAGTTACTAGCAGCAGTTAAAAGCAGAGGTGAACATAAAAGTCTTTAGCCTGTTTTTAACAGTAGCCAGAGTTGGGGCACATGTAAGATCTTCCAGAGGTTTATTCCAGCTGTGTGTAGCATGATAAGTCAATGCAGCTTCACCCTGTTTTGTTTTAATCCTAGAAAAACTTGAAGGACTGATCCCTGATGACCTAAGAGGTTCAGAGGGTTCATAGTGTGGAAGCAAGTCAGCGATGTACTTAGGTCCGAAACCATGAAACGCACTGTATGTAACTTCTGCCACTAGGGGTTTCTCAATCCAAACAATAACAAAAGACGGCATTTTGTGACATTGTGAAGTAACGTGGGATCATGGGAACTGGCCTCACGACCATTGGTCTTATTGTATAGCTTCTCCCGGTTAGGGTTCCTTCAGTGTCTGTTATTCAGGAGGTTTTAACCAACAGCCAAATTATCCACAGAGGTCTCCGTAACAAACTCACCACGTGATTAAAACCAGTAAAAACGCAGAATAAAGCAGTGTTTGTCGTCAGGTTAGAAAGTTGCCAGAAACATTTGGGATAATGTAAGTAGACAACTCAAAATAATATATAACATAGGCCTAGTCATATTATACCTTTAAGAGATTTATAGACAAGTAAAGGGCAAACAGAAAAGTCCTCAGTGATTTCAAAGAACAGAGAGCTGTAGCAGATCTCAAGTTTACTGAGAGTTTGTTCCAGATATGTGGTGCATAAAAACCGAATTATGCTTCTCCACGTTTTGTTTTGACTCTGGGGACAGTGAGCCGACCTGTCCCAGACGATCTGAGAGGTCTGGATGGTTCATAAACCGAGCAGCAGATCAGAAATGTATTTTGGCCATAAACCATTTGATGCTTGATAAACCATCAGTGGAATTTTAAAGTCAGTTCTTTAAAAAACAGGAAGCCGGTGTCAATGACCTGTGAACTGGAGTGATGTGATCTAGCAGCAGTGTTCTCACACAGCTGCAGTCCAGTCTAGTCAACCTTTTAGAGAGACTAGAGATGTATTTTTTTTAAATCCCTATGAGATTTAAGTCCTTTAACTCTTGATATATTCTTTGGTTTATGGGCTGATTTTGTAGTTGTCTTAATTGAGGTGTGTGTATATTAGTAACTGACACTGAACACTGGCTTTTCATTCTTTTTCATTTTCTCCAGCTCCAAAAACATTTATTTCAGTTTTATTTTTGTTTATTCCGAGAATATTTTCACACATCTATAACAAAACATTTCACTTCTGCATCTGTCAGCTATATATTTCAGTGAGATGTGATTTTTAAATTCAAATCTAAATATATTTTTCAAGCAAAAGTGCACAAAAGTCTTTTTTTATGTTTTGTGTAACTTGAAAACTTTTTAACTTTTGAAGTTTTGAACTATTGGTTGGACAAAACAATACCAGTTCAAAAAACCACCTTAGGTTCTAACCACCGAACAAATAACTGAAAAGAACAATTATTAGTAGCCTCAATGTTATACCTCTGACCACACACACAATCACTAATGGATGTGGTTGGATGTGGTCCACGCCCAACAGTGATGTCACAGTGTACTGACACACCCTGAAGTACACTTCTGCAGGTGAGAAGCTTAACCACTAGAGGTCAGTAAAAAAACGATTTTCAGCTCGTGGTGCTTGTCAGGCTGATCTTTAAAAACAGGAACTCGACCACTTCACCATCAGTATTGTGCTTTCAAGCACATGTTGCAGAAATGTTCGGCACTGACCTGATATTTTGGGCTGAGCCTGACATTTACAGTATGAAAGCCTAAATCCAAAACCCAAAGCCATTATTTTAACATCAAATTATCTCTCTCTTTCACACTCTTTCCATTTACCGTTCCCTCTGTCTCTCAAAGAACAAAGCCTTTTTAAGTATTTTCTTATCACTTTAATACATCTCTGCCCGCTGTTGTGACAAAATCGTTCACAATTTATGTTTTCTGACAGACTGCTGTGGCCTCCCCAACTTACACATAATGGAGACAAGAGCCAGTCAGAGAGAGCTCCTATGAGGAAAAAAATAATTATCATATTCTGTCATGCAAACTCACATACACACAGACACAAAATCACACACACACACACACACACACACACGCACCCACGTCTTGACATTGATCTCTCTGAAATAGGACACAGTTCACTTAGCTGTAACAGTAATCAGCCGTGAGCTTTTTTCCCTGGGCTTTCCCCCCATGGGATGCAGGTGCTGAACTCCACTGTGTGTGTGTGTGTGTGTGTGTGTGTGTGTGTGTGTGTGTGTGTGTGTGTGTGTGTGTGTGTGTGTGTGTGTGTGTGTGTGTGCGTGTGTGCGTGCGTGTGCGTCTTATACTGCATGTGTGTGTCTACAGTACATGCATGTCTGCGTGCTTGTTTATGTGATTCTCCTACCTTTGTTTATGCATGCATGCTAACCTTGAAATCATTCTGACATGATCTTTTTTTACAGGTATATTTAATCCTAGTATATCCTTTTCTTTCATCGTCCCTCTTCCTTTCATCTTTCTTTCCATTTACCGCTTCACATTTCTTCGCTAGTGCCCCTTTCCTTTTAAATAATTCACTCACTGAAGAGGCCTCTTGTCCATCTCTTCTTCTCTCCTCAGCTCCTGTTGACACTTATATCTGCCTGTCTACGACTCTTTTCTTCTCCGTGTATTACCGTTTATCTGTCAGCTTCTTTCACGCACACACACACACACCCCCTCTCCTCCCCCCTCCCTGCCTCTTCACTTTTTTCCCTCTCAATCCCTCAGTGTCACTCTATGACATTGTCCTGAATTGGCAGTTTCTTTTTTCTCTTGCTGCTAATTCAATTAACAAGATGCCATCTCCGCAATTAAGCTTTCCAATTACTGCGCCGCTCTCGGTCCGAATGAAAGATGTCCCCCTTTTGGTGAAGGTTTTTCTTTGTGCTGGATGTTGAATTGAAATGGACTTGCAGCATGTGTGATAAGACCTGCTCATCATCATCAAAAAAAAAAAAAAATAGAAACTACTTTAAAAAATGTTCACAGCTCACTCACTCTGCTCTCTTGCTCATTACTGTTTTTGGAGTTTGGGCTGTAATAGTTGTTTTTTCTTTACACTGACCTCATTCAGATGTACGAACCTGTGGAAAGACGTAACAATACAATTAGAGTTATTCAAATACTAGTGTTGGAACTGCCTCCGATACCACTTAAAGTTCTGGATCAGGCATCAGCAAGTACGCAGTCGATGCACCAATCCCATACCGCGTAATTCATTAATACATTAATACATTTTTAAGTTTCAAACCCAGATAAAATGGCAGTTTTCCCAGAGATCAATTCTTCTTCGCTGCTCTAAAACAGTGCACTACACAGGAAGTTGTGCTGTGCAACTACTGTTTTGCAAATATGTTACACTGGAAAATCACTGGAAATTTGTTTTTTATGACTGACTCACAATCAGTATCAGGAAGAAAAGAATGGTATCAGACAACACAACACATAAAATCACATAAAATAGTCAAAGGGCTGAAAGAAAATCTATAACTTGCAAAAGAGCACACTTTGTAAAAGTAATTATAGTTTATAGAAAAGCCACAAATGTCTAATGATATGGGAACATGAGCCATCAGTTACAACTATTTTACATAAGAAAACGCAAGAAAAACAATCCAGTTACCATCTCTGTGGACATATTTCTTAAATGGTCATGTCAAAAACACAGGAAGAAAATGATAAAGGCATGTAATTGTATATCCACAAGCCCCGTCAAGTTGTCTTTTTGTTTATTTTTTTTACCATAGTCTTCAAACATCTGTGTCAGAACGTGTTTAGTGATTTAGTGACGACTTTAGTGATGCCTGACTTTTCAGCTAGCACCACCAGCAGGCTAGTGTTGGTGCTCATAAACTATCTCAGCGTCTGCTGGATGGACTGAGAACATATTTAGTAGAAGTACTCATAGTTTCCAGATGATGTATTCTACTGACTCGGATGATCCACTGACTTTTCCATTAGTGCCTCCATGCAGTTGATATTTGTGTTTTAGAGTGAAAAGTGTCGACAAGTACTGGATGGACTAAAATTTCTTCCTCCGGATGAACTGGTGATCTCCCAACTTTTCATTTGGCACCATCATCAGGTCAATTTGAATTTGTCCAATACTTTGGTTCATGATTAAATACCAGTAAAACTAATGACATTCCCATCAGCAACAGCTGTACTATTTTATTTTAAATAATTTTAACTTAGGCTAATTAGTTCATTTTACCATGCTAATACACTACAGTCAGCTGGTGAACACAAAAACATCATACTTAAAAAACATTAGCATGTTAGCATGCATGTTTGTTGTTTACATTTACCTTAAAGCGCCAGTGGACCTAACACAGCCGTGGACGCTCAGATGGGCACAAGTGTATTTCCTATTTAAACAATGTGGATGTTTCGGTCTGAAACAAGCAATGACACTGCATTTCGCTTTGCCTTCAACAGATCTGTTTCTGCAGGCAGTTCCTTCCACCTCATGGTTTGGGTTTCTGCTGCTTATGCACTGTCAGCTGTGAGACCTCATATAGACAGCTGTCTGCCTTTCGAAATCTTGTCCAACTGAGCTGAACTTACCACAGGTGGACTCCAATCAAGATGCAGAAACATCTCAAATGTAATCAAAAGTGTCATAGCAAAGGGTCTGAATACTTGGGTCAATGCGATATTACAGTTTTTCCTTTTTAATAAATCTAAATCTTTAATAATTTTGGTTTTCACTTTCTCATTATGGGACATTAAGTGTGTATATTGATGAGGAAGAAAAACAAGATTTTTTTTAATTTTAAATGAAGGGGCTGAACACTTTCCGAATGCACTGTAGTAGAGTAGGCTTAAGCAAAATTAAAGGCAGCTGAACAATAGGGAGCCAGAGAGCTGTTATCACTCATTCAAATAAACTGATAATTAATTAGGACTACATGTCAACGCCACAAATGCACCATGGGACTGGGCACTGTTGTTGGTATTTTGGGCTTGGCGAGGCAACATTTACCTTTCAACCTTGATTATCTTTGGTGTTTGTCAGAGTAACATTGTAGAAACCAGCAGCAGGTGCAGAGAGCTGATTAGAATCTGGCACAGTCATATGATGATGACTCATCGAAACTCATGCGAGACGAGAAGGAAGAGGAAGCGGAGGGCAGGACCAAATCATCAGCTTGTCTCTCTATCTTGCCCGATCTCTCTCTTGACTTTGTCAAAAGGCACACAGATTAAGAAAAACATCGCTAATTAAAACTTTTGTACAAAACCGAATCTAATTGAGCAGGCTGATTAAGTAGCTTTTCAGAAGTACGTAAGGCCATCGATGCGCCAGAGCTACAAGCAAGGGTAAAAACTGCATCAGCTCGGATGGGATGTGAGGTTGTCAAAACACAGCCCAATTAAAAAAGTTAATTCATTAAAACTTGCTGGACTTGTAGACAGACCTGCAAGATGACTGATTTATCTGATGTTTATTGCAGCACGGCTCCCATTCTGCTTTTTTTTTTTTTTTTCTTCTCCTGAGCAGCTCCGTGTCCATGCTCTGTCAGAAAGGGATAAGAAATGCTGCACTTCTCAGCAATTTAATGTGCGGTCTAATTAAAATGTTAAGAACATACTGGTCTCAGAGACGTGTAAGATTACTTAACTGACGCTTAGTTGTACAGCGGCAGCAATTTTAGTCCACCTTGGAACATTTATCATATCTGTCTCATCCGTCATCTGTCTTGAATTTTATGCAGCAGCGCTAACTTGGAAAGATTATACCAACACAATTATTTCTTTAGTGGTCTAGCTGCCAAGGTGAGAGCAAATATTTTGTGGATAGAGGCAAAGTGTAGCAGTAGTTGAAGAAGCATGCAGTGAGCAGTGACAAGTTGCTGGACTTGGAACCATTTGAATTAGCTGCATGTATAAATGTGTGTATATGCTGTATATATATATATATATATATATATTTTTTTTTTTACAATGTTACGTGTTACTGTTGTGTAGCTAACTATACCAACCGACAAAGCTAATGTTAGCTTGTTAATACATGATAAGGTTGAAGAATAACATAAATATTATGGAATGTGTTCACAAATGATGTAAACTACATTTTTCTTAAACAACACATACCTCAAATTACTTAGACTTAATAATAAGACTAAATGACTAGATGAAGCAAAGTCTGTAACATTAGCATAATTATTTTTTGCCACTCAGTCTAAACTGTATACTAATAACTCTGAAACACACACACATTTACCAGTTTATTTGCTTTTAATTGGACACAGCTAAACAAGATTAAGGTTAAACTTGATTGATTTGCCTCAAAGGAAATTTGTCTTGAACATATACTGTATCTAAGTAACACAATACATAGTGCGTGCACATTTGTCATCCATATATACACATAGCAAATACACACACATGGATTGCAATTGACAAACAATTGAGCACTCCCTTCATACACTGTGTCATCATGTATCTTTATCCAGACTAAATGAGTGCGGTGTGAAGTTAAGATGAATAAATAAGGGGGAAAGTGCAGCACAGCACAGAAGCAGTGAAAGGCTGCTTCTTGTGCACGAACTGGGATATCCTCCCTGGGGAGCAGAACTTGGACAGTGACACAGGAGTTACCACAGATTACATAAAATTCTGTGTTGACACTAATTTCAATAAAGTCAATTTACCCTGATAACAAACCATATAGTACAAAGGATGCAAAAAAGCAGACTTTTTAGGAGCAGATACCACCTACAATTAAGAGCTGCACAAAAGGACCTGAACCAGAGACTGAGAGCTGCAAGGGAACACCATACAGAGGTGATGGAGGGAAACCTACACACCATGAACTCTAAAAAAAAAAAACCCCAAAAAACTGTCAACGTGAAACCCACAAAGGAATCTTTACATGTCATGGATGTACTGGCCAAAGCAAATGAACTGAATGCCTTATGTAAAGTGTCTTGACAGCTGCAATTTTTTTTTTTGCTGAATGTGACCGTGTCCTTGCTTTGGATGAGGATTGTGAGAGGGCCTAAATCTGTCAACAGAGTCTTTCAGCAAATCAGTGTCAACAAGGCCAGATGCCCAGATGGTATTTCTGCTTCCCTATTAAGAACATGTGCAGATAAGTTGACACCTGCCTGGTGTCCCATATTTCAGAGGCCCTTAGATCTCATGTTCCCCTGAAGACACTGCAGCAGATGCAAGTCAACACATTCATGACCCATCACACCCAACAGGCCAGGGTCAACAGGACTTTGTCCAATACTCTGACCATTAACACCGGCACTCCTCAGTTCACCCTGTACACGAGTGAATGCACATGCAGCACTTGCAACACACACACAATTAAGTTTTCTTGTGACACAGCTATCCTGCGTCTCACGTCAGACACAATTGACACAACTGCAATTTGTCCAGTGGTGTGACGAGACACTTCCTTTATATACAGGCAGAGCCCATCACCCTCTGCTCGTCCATGACAGCTGGTTTCTGTCAGAGGGGATAAGTGAGGACTGCTGTATGTCAACATGATAGTCGAGAATCCCTGGGTGTAGCCATGTCTCAGTGAAAAGCATGAAAACAAAACGCTCATTTTCGTGAGTCGTGGTTCATGTTATTCTTGAATGATCTTGCATTTCTCAGAATCATCGATGGCAGGGGTGATCCTCCCCGTAGCCTTTGTTGGACTTCTCCTCTCCAGCCCCTTTTCTGTATTTGCTGCCATTGTATGGCCTTGATATCCTCAGGCAGGTTGTCGATAAGCGTTCCAGAGTTGTCTGCTACATCTCCATAGTGGCGTAGAAATGGGAATGCTTCCTTTGAGTAGGAGAGCGCCAAGTTACTACTTGGACAGGCTGGTAACGCTGTGCAGCCGATGAAACGCCCACACCATAACACCAGCAAAGTCTAAAAACACAAGCCATTCATGAATCCTTTGTTTATTTACACTTATGAGCTAATTCATTCAAATTCAAATCAATGAATTGCAATTGCAACCAATTTACATTTAAAACATTTTTAATGGTACAACATGATTTAGTGGATTAATAGTAGCTAGCAGTTACTAAGTACTTGAGATGGAAGTTTACACACAAACTTTGTAAGTAGTGTACAAATAGATGATGCAACCCAATGCAGGTAACTGAAGATTATTTAAGCACATTCCAGAGAATTTATAGACTGTAGATATGTTTATGCAGCTTTCGGCTTGATTAGTAGTGTACACATAATATAAAAAATAATTTTGATATCAAGTTAAAGAAAAAAACATCCTGAAATATATTCTTAATGATGTTCTGAAAAATCATGTGGAGGTTTGAAGTGCCAGAATAATAATTACTGATGTGTGAGAGAGGTTGAAAAAGGTTTTTTTTTCAAACTGTTGAAAACCAGAATTAAGCTATATGCATAGTATTATTCTCCACGGACAAATGGAAAGACTGAATAGTTACAGCAATAATTAGTACACCTCAATGAGTGATGTAATGAGCAAACAATGTCAGGATTAGAGCCTTTAAGTCCTGCTGCCCCCCCTCATGCTAGAACTGAACGCTCTTATGCAACAGTACCATGAATCACTCTACATTGGAGCATCTACCAGATGGCATCGATATGTTCATAAATGACCAACTACAGCAGATGGAGAGAAGTAGTCAAGACAACATACTGTAAGAGACAGAGAACAGCAGAGAAGAGCAGATGGAGAGAATTACTCAGAGCAGAGCAAAAGGATATAAGGAGATAGTAAAGAACATAAAGTATAGATGTTCAGGATCTCAGAGAATGGATGTAGCGGGTCATTTGACAAATCCTTTTAAAAAACAGTGCTGTGACTCTCACAAAGTTCAAGTTCCTTTAACACCAATAACTGCAACAAAACAATGTTCCAGTCTAGTGCTGTTTTTCTACATACATTTGCAGTTTCCAAATGTTTTGAAACAATCTTTTTCCAAAGAAAAGTTACATGTAAAAGAAAACATAATCCATGAGATCAGAGGCTGTGCCCCGGATTGAATCTTGTGCCAGGTAAAACCTGAGAGAAATAAATTACTGTAATAAGAATTTTGCTCACAAAAAATGGCATTAAGTCAACTCCTTGGAGTTTTCCAAAAGAAGAGGAAACTAAGCTCTATGTCCTCTTCAAAATATGACACTGTGTACTCAAAACACAAAAATCAAGGCAAAGGCTGCACTGCCCAACCCTTACATAAAATAATTTGACCTTTAAGTTTGCCATTCATTCAAAATATTATTGACAGCGTCAATAAAAATTATAATATTTAATGCACATTCATGGGGATATAAATCCGGAATATTTTAATTTCAGCTAAATCTCAGACGCAAGGATTTGGATCTTTAGGACCCACATGATATGGTTGAAAACCCTTGAGTGTAATAACTATAAGTTCTTAAAGATTAACTATTTTTTTACCAAAACCTGTCTACAGTACTAGTCTAAATTTAGTTGGTAGAAAGTTACCATTTATAAAAGATGCAATAACATAATCTTTATATTCTATTTCATGTAATTTATGTTGAACAGGAGGTCAAGGTGATAAATGTCATTACATATTTGTTTTTCCTGGCTTTGACAATGACAGAAACAGATTAGTTACACAACATTATGGGATTAATTCAAGCACAGTCAAATTTGAAAAATTATTCACTGCTGTCCACTTACTCTGTCTGTTTTGTTTTTTGTTTGTTTTTTTTCATAATGCATGCCACCGGGTGTTTTCTCTTCTACCAACAACAGCAACATCTTTGGTGATCCATGCAAGCTAAACACAACATTCACAATAAAGCCCAGGAAAAAGAAACTGTATTTTGTGGCCTGGCCCAAAGGAAACTGGCGAGCCCTGTCCCTGAGTTTTGGCGAGCGTCCTGGCTCTGAGGATTAAAGCTGAGCACTGAATGCTCAGGTGTGTGGGTGCGTGTGTTGTGTCTGCAGCTGCTGTAGGGCTAGTTTGGCAGTAGGGGAGCTGGCTGTGGTGCTGAAAAGAGGAGCTCTGCCTTGTCTCTGTCCATGGTGCTGAAACTGGAGATTTCTTTTATTTTTTATTTTTTGCCCTGAGCTAAGTTTGTCAGACAGTTTTAGGTAGCAACTCCAACCACCAATTTTTAATAAAACTTTACTGTATTTGATGGACAGAATAGCATAGAATAGATTGGCAGCATTAACTGTTCGAATGAACAAAAAAGTCAAAATTACAGACGCTAGTCTCTCTCAAAGTCAGTTACAGGACCAAAGATGACTTCCTTATTCCTCATTTCTTTACTCTCTTGTACTCTTCTTTCTGTTAATGTTGCTTCTGTTTTGGTTTTTGTCATTTAAATGAGCAGGAAAAAGGCCAAAAGGTTGTGTGTGGCCCAGGATTCACAGTTGTGCAGTTGCCCAAACAAGAGGGAAAAGTCCAAATATCCCATATTCAAGCTGTGCACGAGGCTGCCTTAGACAAAATGTGAGACCCCCCATTTTAATCACAGACACACTGTCATTTCTTGTTTGTTCTTTATGTGTGAGATACAGAATTATCCAGCCTTTTTCCCCATGCTGTCAGTCACTTGTATGTGGAAGTTAACCTGCTTCTGTTGCTTGACACCTGCCGGTGTCTCCTGGTAAGCTTTGAAAGCAGCTACAAACAATGATGATGGCGGTTGTGGCTCAGGAGACAGAGCTGATTGTCCACTTATGAGAATGTCGTTGGTTCGATCCCCAGCTCCTCAAAGTGTCCTTGCGCAAAACATACTGAACCCCAAATTGCCCCTGATATTTCCATCAGTGTATGGGTATTGTAAAACACTTTGAGTGGTGCCTAAGACTAGAAAATTTCTATATAAGTGCAGTACCATTTACATTTACCATGGGATGAAACCTAGTACGTTGGCTAGTTAGCATCCCTCATTGGGTATGAAGTAGTCAGCCTGTCATTTAGCCTATAAGATTAGAAAATTTGAGTTTGAAATGGAAATGTTCATCATGTGGCGTCTGCTAGGACAAAATTATTGCTGGCATGAAAGTGAAGCAGAGATGGACTATCATTATCATTAAGACATCCTAAGATATTTTCCCAGAAAACACTAATTTTTCACTTCTGGCCATCTGTGTCTAACAAATGTATTTAGAGGAATTAAAACAAGTCATACTTACTCAGTCATTCTGTAAATTTCACTGAATTTCAGGTAAGAGTCAGGTTCGTTGTTTTGAGATTACCAGACAGGAAATACTGATGTCTTGCAGTGCACAGGACTTTTTTAAATATTTTTTTTGTCTTTGTCTGAACCATACCCTCACGTTTTTGTTTTTCCTTTTCCTTTTCCCCATAAAGCTGAGCGTCACTTGTTTATCTCCCTCTCCAAATGCAAGTTAATTAGAATTTTTATTCATCAAAGCTTATTCTACCAGAAATACTTCACGATTTGGCTCTATGAAAGCATGATGGCAATGTCCTCATCCTGCTCATGTTTTACAGTACAATCAGTACCTTTCATGTTAGGCTGTGAAATACTCTCCTCCTTTTACTGGTCCTCAGTGGATGATGTAAGCTTGGAAAATTTGTTTTTTTGTCCTTCTTGCACCTCTCCTACGTGTATATATACACGTCAGTGTATATATATATATATATATATATATATAGCCATATAACCATATAAAACTCACATAATACAAGGATTGTCAAGGATGTTTTTGCTGAAAATGAACTTAATGTTTCTTTCATCCAGAGCTTTGATATTATTATTCCTCTTGGTAACACACTTTTCTCTGGACTGTACATACCGTTTTTTGTACCAGGCTGTTTATTTCTGCTGTAAAGTTGGGCATTTTAACAAGGGAGTCAATGGGGATTGACTCGCTTTTGGAGCCAGCCTCAAGTGGTCATTCGAGGAACTGTTTTTTGCACTTCCGTGTTGGCTTCATTTTTCAGCCCCAGAGGTTGCCGTGTGTATATAACACATACAAAAATCAAGAGAGTGCCAAGTATGAGCAAGAGAAATAAATAATTCAAACAAGGTATTGAGTCTCTAACTGATACTGACACAGCATTTGCACACAGCAGTTACTGTGAAAGTATCTTTAAATGTGGTATGTTACATCATAGTGATAGTGCACAAGTAGAGGAGAGTCATGAAGTCAGCAAACTGACTTAGTAATGTCAGTGACACAACATTACCTGCAATGAACCACCTTAAGCTGCTGGCGATACCTGACCAAGCAAAACCCTTGAGAGCAGTGAAAAGAGAACACATGTACTTTATTGCTCATTAAATCAACTTTTCTTTTCACAGAGGAGGATTATGTCACATGGTTGTTTAATCTTTGAAGATCATGCAGACCCGCATACAATGACCCACTCTGGGTAATTAGACTTCAGCTCAAGTTGAACTCATGTAAGGCCACCAAACTTCATGAGGCAAGAAAAATGATAAAAAAAAAAAAAAAACATATCTCACTTTAACAGGTGCAACCAAACTACTTGTACACACCCACACAGTCCTTAGAAGAGCTCTAATGAGGCAAACCAAGTGAAAACACCTGTGTGGGTGAACCATGGGTGTTAAGGGCCTTTGACAAAACCTTTGATTTTTGAGATTTTTGAGATTTGATCATGGTCGATCTCCAATCTTTTATGTCTTCTACGCTGGGGTTTTTTTTGTTTTTTTTTTCAACACTGTCTGAAAAACACTGTGAACATCTGACTCTCTGTGACTGTGTAAGTGCCAGCCTCTATGTGCACCTTCTACCAGCCTTTTTCATCTCTCCCCTCATCATTTTAAGTGCCATGAAGAGGCCAGGTCATGAGTACCTTGGATATGCAGCTCTCTGTAGGGCTTAAGAGGCTGCCTCCTCTCAGAGGCATATTGAGCTGTATACGAGTTGGTCTGAACCACTCATAACATTAGCGGCGGGTGTCCTAGACTGCTAATACTATCACACTGAGAGAGAAAGTCAAGTGTGTGTGTGTGTGTGTGTGTGTACGCACTGCATTTAAATTACAGCGAGATATACCTCATTGGTTGATGGTGACATGCAGAGAAACGTGGATAGAAGCGCTGACATGTGAGTGTGTTTCCAAGTGTGTGAACATAAAATGATAGGTAGTTTAGACAATATTCTTCATTTGGTGTTAATATAAACAACCACAGCAGGTATTACGTCTAAAAGTGTGTGTGTGTGTGTGTGTGTGTGTGTGTGTGTCTGAATGTGAGTGTGTTAGATCCTTAATATAATCACACTGTGGTAGCCATGCACACACAGAGAGCACACGCAGAGAAATACACAGGGGTCTGTGGCATGAATTAGATGGTGGTGAGTGTAATTTACACATTCTGCAGGTCAGTATTTTTCTTATTTTGTTTTTGTAAGCCACTGAGAAATTTTATTTATTTATATTATGCGTATGTAGAATTTTTTTTCCTCGAGTTGTGTTTTTGCCCTCTTGTTGCTCTGATGTTAAGGAAGTGAAAAGTTTTTTTTTTTGTCCCCCCCACCCCCCGCCCCCACCCCCTCTCCTGTTTATCTTCACGCTGTATGGAAATCTCTGCTGTTTACCGTTACAGGTGACTGGTTTTCTTGTTGTTTACAATCACCTTTGTTTACCCTCTGGCTCCCAATCTGCTGCAATAAAGTTCAAAAGGGCATAAATGAAACACTGTTGGCAGTCTTAAGTGTGAGTGTGTTTTACTGGTCTATCATACAGATGAAGTCATTACTCCACTCTGGACTGCAGCCTTACTGAGATACTGCTGCACTTATATTGTCTTTTAACTAGTGAGTTAGTCGGTTGAAGAAAGAATTTCCAATATCACTTCTGCTGCATAAATGCTGCAGGAGCTTTCTACAGAAGCTGTTACAAAACTGAAACCATATTAGTTACTGTCAAATTGTGTCAGTTGTATTTGTTAACCTGGGGAGCAGACTGGCAACAAAACCTGACTTGGGATCTGATTCTGTTGCACTTCAAATAAATCTTCTTTTCATACACATTTGTGAAATGTGTCCCTCTTGCAGATGAAAGTGGTGGGAAAATAGTTTGTTATTGTTTTTGGCCTTTTGACCTGAGCCTGAGGGGATCACCAAAGCTTTTACAATTCACCCTGAGGGGTACATGAATGCCTTCATGACAGTGTATCCAATATTTATGTAGACATTTTATTCAAAACAACAAATGTCAACCTGAAAAGTCAGGGGATCACAAAACTCAATGGGATAAATTTTCTTGACAACATGATAAAAATTGTATCAATCCATCTTGAGATATTTCATGGGATAACTGATGGGATAACTTTTGATCTGCTGATGTTATATGAAAAATCACCAAAAACAGTACGCTTCATCCTGTAGGAACCATGAATATGTGTACCAAATTCCATGGCAGTCCATCCCATGATAGTTTTGTGCACCACCAGACTGACATTGACATCCTTCGAGCAGTGCTGCTAGCGTGGCTAAAAAAACCAACAGTATAAAATCATGAATTAGTGCAATTAAAATACATATTTGTACATAATGTAATAACCAAACATCCAACAGGATTATTTCATGTCATGAATTAAGTAAAATGCTTATATTTTTAACCACAGTTAGCCCTTAACAATATGTAGTTTGATGTTTCAGTCTGAAAACTGGCCAGTCCTGACTCAGTGTCACTTTCGTGCTGTCGTCCCCTCAGTGGCTCTTAATGCCCCTCAGATGTCCTTCAAAGTAACCCATGTCAACTGCCCACTGCCCGAGCCCCGTATTGACTTTGTTTTGATAACAGCACTGCATAGAGTCAGACCAGCCTCCAGCCCAGAGTCGGCAGGCTTCAACAGAGCAACCCCCTTCAAGATAACACTTAATAAGGTCACTGGTTCAATTATGGGCTACACTGGTTCACCCGGCACGGCTCTTAAGATGTACCATCTCCTCTCCTTTCGCTCATTAAGTTGAGTCTTAATGTAAAACGTTAACATTTACATACATATGCTGTCAATTACTGTCAAGATTCCCTGTGCTTTTGAAGAGGTGTGGGAGCTGGATTGCCTGCTTGATTGGTTACCATGGAGATACTGGTAGAGAAGGTCACTGTTTTGGAACCAGTAGAATACAACCAATGGGAATAGAGAACGGGGCGGAGTGGATTTTAATGCTGGTTTTTGACTGCTTCATGTTACATTAGCAGTTGTCTTGAAATTAGCTATTGTTCTTGCTGTGAGAATATATATTTCAGTGTGGGGTTTAAGTCTATACTGCAGGTGCAATGGATGATGGAAGTTGTTTTTTGGTCCTGAAAGGAAAATGAGCATTCAGAGTACTTAACATTAAAACTTAAATGCAAAAAAATAAAAAATAAATAAAAAAATAAAAATACAGGAAGTGCAAAATAAAAACACTTAAAAGCCATATACATTCATCAGCAGGTAATAGTTCAGCATGGTGCAATATGAATTAACTTATCAGTGCAACATACACAGTACTTACACAGGGATAAGATGCTACTTCATTTCATGTGCAAATTAGGCAATCTAAATGCAGTGAGAACAGAATGAGACACTGCTTCTGTTGTACTTTTGGTAGCAGATTTTGTACAAAAGGCCTCATCACTTTCATCCAGCCACAGTTTTCCTCTTTGCTTTTGATAAAGTACTGTCTGCACACACACACACACAACACACGCACACACGCACGCACACACACACCAGCCATTCATTTAAAAGACAAATATTTTTAAAAGGGGAGTCAGACTTTGAGTAGTTAAGGCTCCTTTTTCACAATCGCATTTGAAAATGTTATGAAAATGAAAGTGTTACGGGAAGAGTCTCATACCACAGATCCATTTTACAAAATAGGAGGTGCATGTAATTAATCAGAAAAAAAGATGTAGTAGTTATCATTTAAGAAAGGCTAAGAAAATAATACCCTGTCCCACAATATGCTGAATTTTAATATCCTTTTTTTAATAGTGAATATCTCTTTTGAGATGTTCATTGTATTGTACATAAAGCAGGAAAATATGATATATATATATATATATATATATATATATATATATAATATGATAAAATACTGAACTGTCACACTCCAGAGAATTATGATTTGTCTATAGGTTTAATACTTGATACACAGATTCTATTATCCCATGACAGTTGTGTTTTGCTTAGTATGGCTTAAATATACTGTATATATTACTAATTTGAAAATTGAGAAATTACATTTGTGAGTTTTTTTTGTTTTTTGTTTTTTTTACCTTAATGATAAAATATTTCAATCAAAGTACTTGCCAAGTCACAAAAGTTCTAACTGAATATATTGGCCAAAATTTTAACTGCATAATTAAGGTTTTTCTATGGTTAGCTTTAGTTAGTCACAAGAGGAATGGTTAGCTCTAGTGACTTATGTCACAGGTCTCTACAGTGGGATTCCCATTAACCCTGTTGTGCCATAGGTATAAATCCAGCTTTAGTTAGAAGGGCTGTCTTGTGTCTTTTGTTTGGTTTCAAGTGTCCCCACGCTACTGAATTTCACTATTCCTTAGTTCCTTTGGTGTAATGTTTTCACATTTGTTCTACAGCAATGGAATAATTTCATATAAGCTGTAGTTTAAACAAGGCAGTTGTAGCTCATTGGCTGTGCTGCTACCAAGTCACCACAGTGCAATTACCTGGCACAGCAGGGAGCATCGTTTCACTTTGAATCACAGTTTAGAAAAATCTGCATTCATGTAAAATGGAGATACCTCAAGTGTTTGGGGAAATTGTCATTAAGTGTGTATCTAAATTGAGTATCTAAAAGAGTTTCAACATATGGCTGTTGGGGAAATGGAATTTGGAAAAGCTAATAAATGTCTGTTTATCTTTTTTTTCTCTATCTTTTAAAACTAGCCATTACAATGCAAGAGAGCGAATCTGCAAATGTGAGTGCAGTGAGTCTGACAGAAAGTGACAGGGACAAATAAAAATGGAGAACAGACGATGCTAGGAATGTAGCAGAAAGAATAAAAGAGAGGAAGAAATAATAATCTTTTCATGCCACCTCCCCTCTTGGCGTTCGACATGTGAAGTGATGAGGCAACTGTGGCCTTGAGATGCAACTGAGTCAGACATCAAACATTTTCTAGAACGTACCCATATGAACCTGTTTACACATTCATAGCCTCAATGTTCCAAAATCATGCATGCAACACACAAACACAGGCACAAACAAGCGCATGCTAAGCAATTAATCCTATATTAAAGTGCAACGGACCACAAAGTTCAGCTGAGTGAATTCAGCACATTTCTCTGGTGACAGTTAATTCACTAAAGAGGAAATGAAACAAGAAATGGACAAAGAAAAAGACAGTCTGTTTAGCAACAACATTGTATATTATAGATATTATTATCAATGTGAATGGCGCCTCAAGTTAAATTTCATTCTGCAGGTTTTGTTTCCTTGATAAACCTTCTATCACAGGTAGGTCACACGCTATAGTCAGATGCTTTTATTATTGTGTAGCCCTGAGAGCATAGGATGTTTTTACACAACAACAAAAAAAAAACAAGTGTTGAAGTGTTTAATCAGAGAGCAGATGCAGCTCTTTGGAGGGAGATACAAGTACGTGTGTGCCAACGTACATATGTTTGCTTCAAGTGACGAAGTGGTTGTAAGAAATATTGACGAGTACATATTGTGCTCCTGTGGTACAAGCAATCAAGTTCCCATGTTCCCAAGCAACCTTGAGTTAACAAAACAGAATCAACCAATCACATTCGACATTCATTGTCATGACACTGTGAACCTTTCACTTTTCAAGTTTATACTCTCACCATTCAGAACATTAGCATTGTTATTTAAGTGAATCCATCCGAAAAGTAAGTTTTTAAAAGACTGACTTGGCATTCTCACTGTTTTCTCACTGCCTCACCTAAGCAGCGAGTTAGTATCATCACTCCCCGCTCCATTCTGTTAAGAGCTTTCTTGTGGAGAGTGATTAGGTCAGAGCCTAGACGCTAAACACTGACGCTGTCTATATTTTACATTCACAAAATCTGTTCCACGTGAGTTGGCTGTAATATAGTACCACGGTGCAGTTGACCGGGGGTAACAGGAAAATGTGGTCTGGATTTGAGAAACGCTGATGAGCTGCCGTGGGTCAAAAATACTGGTAGTGCAAATATTTTTCCTCCCATTTCCAAATCCATGCGATTGCTAAAAAAAAGGAGCTCAGGGTAAATTCACCTGGGCCCTCTAAACACAGCTGGCCCTACAGTCTGGCCCCTGTGGTTAAACCGCAACTGTTCGTCTTCTCCTTGTCTTGCTCTTGACTGATGTGCTGCTTCTG
Source organism: Seriola dumerili (assembly GCF_002260705.1). Classification (NCBI taxonomy): domain Eukaryota; kingdom Metazoa; phylum Chordata; class Actinopteri; order Carangiformes; family Carangidae; genus Seriola; species Seriola dumerili. The sequence goes on from NW_019174923.1 coordinate 2,249,651, forward strand.
ATCTGAAGTTCAAGTCGTCCTGAAGCTCTTGAGGCCCAGATAAAGCTTGATAGAGCTTATTATCTCTGCCTCTACTGTTTCGTGCAGCTAAAGTTTACTGAGATGACTAAATGGGAAGCACACAAATATCCACACGCCGGGGTAGAAATGAATGGGTCCTAGGGGCAAAACTGTGATTTAAAGTTCATAAAATGCCTGTGAAATTTAAAATGAGGAGCGACTAGGGCTCCAATTATTAGAGCCTTTCTGTGTTTCACCCTGTCCCACTGTGGCCAGCAAAGAGTTTAAGTACATGCTAAGATGAAAATACATTTTATCTTCCAAACAATTTTGCAAACTTAAAGTTAATTATAACACTGAGGAACGCTTTGATGTTGATGTTTATTTTCATAGACAGACGGATACATAGGTAGATGAATGAGTGAGGACAGAGGGAAAGAATCATAAGCAGGACAAATGGAAAGGATGAAGGCGGGAGGGGGTGGAGTTTTCTGAATAATAGTCTCTTTTTATTCTTTGCCTGTGTGTGTCTCTTCCCTCTCTCTGGGAAAGAGCTGAAATGAATCATGTTTTCATTTGTGTGTGTGTGTGTGTTTTTGTTTGTGTGTGCATGTGCATGTGTGGGTCATCTTGGTTATGGGGCTTCAGTAGCATTTGAATCTGTTCTGTTTGACAGGTGCGACCAACACACACACACACACACACACCCCAATCTGTCCACTCCTGTGTACAACTTTTTTATGTTAGTATTTCGCTAGAGAAGTTGATAGTTTCTTTTATAAGCACAAAGTGATGTGACAAGCAGTTTTACATTATCTTCAGATAGATACGTATATAGATAGATAGATAGATAGATAGATAGATAGATAGATAGATAGATAGATGTGACATAACGACAAACCACTGAAAGGGAACAAGCCTGGATATGGACATATATGCACACCCTCACGTACACACACACACACACACACACACACACACACACACACACACACACACACACACAAACACTTTCTCGCTCACTCACAAACAGCTCTGCATACACAACAAACACACTTTCGTCTCCCTTGCTGAAGGGTGTGATTGCAGCGATTGCTGTGCGACTGTCAGATTGCAGGGCTGCATCCGTCTGGAGCCTCATGCATTTTTATAGCATCTTAGCCCCTCTTCCTTTTCTTTCCTTTACAGTACGATACATTTGCCTTGTACTGCATATATAGAACATGTGTTGAACATCTCTAGTGTCTTTGGAGCCGCTTTGACCTTTTTTGATGAAATTGAAAGGCATCGTTTCTAATTTTTTCAGTCATGTGTAAACTTGGCGGATGTCCAGACTTGCTTGCAAGCTTGTTAGCTCGCTCTCCAATGGATCAATAATTTCTCACAGTTCAAGAGACATATTACAAAGTACCATTGACTCCTGCCTCTTAACTGTCTGCAAACCACTCTCGAGTAGGTTATACTCTAACAGATGACAGTTAAATAAAAGTGTAACACAGCTAGTAAGCTATAATAGCTTTGCTGTTTTTAATGTTGGTGTGCAGGCTGTGTCATCAGCTCTTGACGAACTATGAAGCAAGCAATTTTTATTTTTAATTTAAAAGAGAGCAAACATTACATTATCTGGGAAATTTTCTTTGAGATAGAGCAGTAACTGTATGCAACAGAGGGATACATGACACTCTAGCGAACAGTACAACAGCCATTACTCTGGTGTTTGGACAGGGTGTTAAAGTTAGCTTTATTTACTGTTCATTCATTTGTATAGCAGTATGGATTTCCCATCAAAGGATATGAGGCAAACAACATACTGCCAGCCTCTGGTTATGAGTCTTTATAAGCCTCACTGTCCAACTAAAGAATTAAAACAACGCTAGAGTCACTTCGGCTCATTGCAAGAGAGACAAGAAAAATATAGGGGACAGGAGAGGAAAGAGTGACGCGGAGAGAGAGATTGCATCATAAACCAGTTAGGCTGTGTACTCCAAACAAATCAAATTTGTAGTGTTTAAATCAAATATGTCACTGTTTGCAAACGCCTGTGACTGAGATCTGTTTCTTTAATGGTATTCCTATTAGACGGAGAAAGGAAATGTAAACCAGAAACACAAAGCACGAAGGACACCGCTCTTCTGGTTGGCTCACCAACCTTTTGTTGCTAGAGCTCCAAAGAGAAGTCTGAGAGAGAACATGTAAAACTACACTGGTGATGAGAATATATCTTCTTATGGATATTAAAACTTCAGATAAAACACCAGTGAAGTGTAAAATATGAGACCTTTAAAAATCACATATAGGATGGATTGTCAAGAGTTTGCTTTACCAGTTATAACTTTCGTGACAACAAAGGTGTTAGTATTGTAGATTAAAATTGTGATCATGTAAACGGCGTACTTTCTAGCTAAAACAGGCATTTTTGTGCCTCAGCCTAATTATGACTAAAACACAGCAGTGGCAAGACAGAAAATTGTCATTGTGACTGTTTTTGAAGGCCATTGCCAACTGGCATGTGCTCTTTCTGATCTGGTGCCCCACCAGATCAGAAAGAGCACATGCAGGTTGCAATGAAAGGCAGTTTACATGCTTGTTCTAAAATCATATATGTTTCTGTTCAGGAGAGATCTACAGCTCTTTGCCCACACTCAGCACACAAATAAGGATTTGTCAATTTGTCATTTGTCTACAGCCAGCGGAAGAGTGGGCAAGACAGGAAATTAAACTTAACAGAAAACAAACTTTACGTAATTTATTTAACCTTACTCTCTTTGGTCTAGATTTCAGGTTCAGGAGATATATACTGTTGCAATTTTACTGGCCAAAGCAACAACATCTGAATCCTGTCACAAAAGTCAGCTGTTTGATAAAACTGGGCCTGGCTCTTAGAAACAAAGCAGAGGATACAGTTTTCTACCAGCCTGGTGAGGTTTATTATCTGTCAGCATGAAACACAGACATATTAAGCAAATAGATGGAAAATGAGAGAATGATCCTCTTAGCAGTTAACTAACTATCATAGTACTCAACAGTACATTTTTCTTATCTGCTTATCTGTTTTGAAAAGGTATGGGGGACTTCTCTTGTCATGTAATCAAACTTTATGCAACAAAATCACGTTCCTGTACTTGTAGCTTTTGATCAAAACAACACATTACAACACATTAATGTTCAAGATATTTCCCTCTGTGGAAGCAGAAACTAAACGGAAGAGCCGCATTAACCCTCCCTGCCTCCGACCAGCTTCACAAGACTTCACTAATTGTGTGTCTTTGAACAAGTTGGTCTCAGACTTCATTTTAAGTTTTTCTCAGAACTCGTCTTGAGACTGAATGCTTCACAAAACCCGGCAATAAATCAAGTAATTCATTTCTTACTTCATTACTGAGATGTCTGGTTATTCGCCAGGATGTGAAATATGGACACCATTCTAAATTATATCGATAATTCTGTTTTGCACCAAACTGTCACTGGACTTGGCGAGAAACTTCCAACGTAGACTCTACGAAAAACAAACTTCAAAACTGATGTTAACGTGAGCAGATCACACTTTGGGGATGCAATGTGTAGGTAATTGAATTTGGGATGAGAAATTAAAACACTGCTAGTGTAATGATAACCTGTTTATCAACTGTGATCTCTTTCATACCAACTGAAGCTAAGATTACACTTGCAGTATGTGTTTATGTGTTTGTGAGCATCTCTTTCCTCCCTGTCACCATGGTGTTGCACCTCAGTGACTGACTGATTGTGTCCTCTGATTGGATCCCGGTTGCCAGGACGTGGGACATTAGCTCTATGATTGGTGGATAGACAGAGAAGGTTTTTTTTCCTTTTTTTCTGGCACATCACAGTTAAAAGTCACTCTAAGAAAGGCATTAATTGTAGTGACATAAGGATTATTTTCTCTTTTAGAGTCACTTTCGTGGATTTTTTTGATAAATCTAACAGAAAAAAATACTTTTTCGGGAGTTATGAGAATGGACCTTTATTCACATGGCTTAACACATGACTGGACCAGGGATCAACTTCTAAGACCAGTAAATGAGAGGCAAACAAATCATTGCCTGTTTAGCAGTTTTAGTCAGCAAAAGCAACTTAATGTCCAAAGTCAAGCAGCAATTCACCACACCCTGGCATCTAGTGGCACCCAGACGACATGGCATCACTCACAATACTCCTAATGACCCCATTCGCGAAAGAGATTAGTTGCAAATGAACTAATCACTCGCGAGTTGCACATTGCTACAGGGAGCTGGGGAAAAAAATTGGGTGAATTAGTAAGCAGTTACGATGATGGAGGGCAACTGACAGTTAGTTATGCAGAGAGAGAGATTCAAAGTTGTGTTTACCCGACTGTTTTATGTCTTCTCCGCATGTCTTTCTGCTTCGATGAGGGAACTTTCCCAGGGCTTAATGAGTTTGGAGCCTTGGGCATTTTAGATTGATGTGATCTGGGTTGAGGAGGTAACTTTTAAAATGTACTCTGGTGCAGCGTAATCATCAGTGTAATCCATCTAGTTACTCTCAACATGACATAGACTATTGTTTAAGTTAAGGTGCTCATGGGATAGATTGAATTAATTAGACGAGTTAAAGAGAAGAGAAACAGAACATGTATATGTGTTGGTGACATGATTTAAAGAACTGGAGAGCAGTCTTGTGCACCTGCTTTTTTTTGTTAGGTAGCATCATATATGATGTACACTGTAATATAAGTAAACACAGGATTCTGCACTACAGTATTCTTGATCAGTCCTATTATTTTCTTTTACTTCCTTTATTTATGTAGTGTGAATTTTAGGCAACCATTCAGTGTGTTATACAGTGTTATACAGTCTTATGATATACAATTATTTATTGGTGGATGTGTCCTGTGTTCATATTTCATATTTGAGTTTATGCTTTTTTAGGGAGGAACCAAATGTATCTTTTAGGCTAACTCACAAACCATATCAGGCCTCCATCATGAGTTCTGATCAGTGTCTTACAGCACACCAGGACACACATACCTCAGCTGTATTGAAATGTAGAAATGGAGAACCATGGACCCAGCCAGGCAAAAAAAAAAAATCTAAATTGATAACAAGAGTTTGGCCATTTAGTAATATGGGGGGAAAAATGTGGACAAAATCAAAAGTTTGTCATTATAGTAATTAAGTTATTCATCTGGAGAATTTGCACAAACATGGATCATAAACAATACCCTGAAACTGAAATAAAACATTTAATTTAATTGTTAACAGAACAATCTCTCCCCAACATCAAACTTAGTAGCTGTTCTGGAGCTTTCGTTCATATCATATGATCTTCATCAGCACATGGAACTTGCCAGTTGTTGTGGAGTTGTAGATGTTCAATTTATAGTATCAGTTTTTCTTTTTTCGTTGTTGAAGTGCTCAGAAAAACCTGACATTTGAGCATGTCAATGCCATGACGACGGGCCAACTCCATTCACTGATGAAGACCATGAGATGTGATAGAAAATCCTGTAACAGTTAGAGGAGGGCTGCTAAACGACGTTGATGTGAGGCTGTTTTGTCAACCGCTCTTGACCCTATTTCCAATTTAAGGAATGATATTAATGATAATATATGATATTAAAATAAAATAATACATTGTAAAGAATAGCACAGTAACATTGATTGTTGATGTCAAGAAGTGGCTTCCTGGATCTTTAAATTTACAAGTTTTGGGATGAATGAGGCGTTCCAGGTCAAGGACTTCTCTCAGCTGAGACTTTTTTTTACTGAGAGATGTCTGGAGGCTAGGTGACAGCTTGGGTAACACACACACACACACACACACACACACACACACACACACTCTGTCACACTCTCCTGCTTGCATTCTGTTCCATACTCACACAGAGACTCACATATACACACAGAGCAGCGTGGTTAGTAGTGTGGCTTGCACTACCAGACCATGTGGTACGGTGTTAATCACACCTATGAACATTAGCACGAGGCACGAGGCACGAGGCACCCTTAGTATGCGTATCCACACACACACACACACATGCATAGACATGAAAACATTGATAAAAAAGGCTGATTTTCCTTTTCTTTTTCAGTCTGTTTAACCTGACTTAAGTTACGTTTACATTCACTGTTACGCACTAAAACTAATTTAGTGTACTTTTAAGTTATAAAAAATATACTGACTTTCCTTCCTACCTGTTTTGAAGGACCACCTGTTTGTACATTTTCTGGTTACACTTTCTATAAGCTCTATATAATACAATTTTCCCGCAGATGAGCCTTAAAAATAACAAATCTCAGCAGAATCACATGCTGTAGGTTTCTATTACTGTAGCTTCATTACAATTTTTCATTTCGGCTGCGTAGCAGGTCCCTGCTGGCCAGTTGGAATTTACACTGATTCTGTATGCAGCATCGCCGTGTTTGTTTCATTGTCCAAGCATGGCAATTATTAAAACAGGAACGGCTGTGATGTGTTTTCTGATTGGATGCTAAAAGATTACAGCCGTGATGAATAATAAAATAAAATGCCACTAATGTGTGGCTTTTGTGGAATTGCAAATTATGGGCTGTCCTGGGACTGGAACAGAGCAAAGAGTGGATTGGTGGATTGAAAGGAAAGGTAAAAGTCATCCTTAAAACATGTTGTCGCAGAGGAAATTTCCATGTGTGACTGCAGGCTTCCTGAACTACTTTACTACTTTTCATTCCACAAAAAATGGCGATTTGATAACTGGCTGAGCTTCAAATGTTAAACAGAGAAACAGATTTATATCCCGCCCCCTTCTTCTCCCCTTCTTCTCTCAAAAGCGAAAATCTGTTTGTCTGTGTTAACAATGTCACTTCAACTTCTAATATTTGAACTAGTTCAGGGGCACTTGATTTACCTCAGCAGACTGGAACAGCCGCCAACGCAGACACATTACTGGTGAGATTAAAGTAAATCAAGCACTCCGGTTTCTGCTGTGTTTGCTGTAGGATCAAGCAGCAGGGAAGGAATAGAGCTTTCTGTCTTGATCAAGATTTAAAAGGGTGTGTATGTGTGTGTGTCTGTGCGCACGCGCGCGTGTGTGTGTGTGTGTGTGTGTGCACATCGCTGTGTGCATAACGTATACTTTCTACGTGACAAGGTTGAGACCAGCATTCACCACCTCCAGCATGTAGCCCAGCATTCTCTCTGCTGTCACTCTGTGCTGTACACTGTTGAAAAGTAAACCTCAGTACCGTGAAATAATCTTTAAAAAATTGACCTGTTTTGGTTATGGAAGGCCTCTGTAAAGCCAGCCTCCCCGCACCCTCAGTTGAAAAAGAGACTGCTGAACTAAATAAAAAATCCACATCCCTTCACTTCACATCATGTTTTGACTCAGAGACTAAATTTCACACCCAGACAATGCCAGGGCCTTTCATATACATTTACAGTAGCCTGAGCGTATAAAAGGCTTGTGATTGGTCACACAGTGAGTGAGACCAACTGCTCCAGGACTCGAATGTAGCTATAATATCGCCAGCTTCCAGGTGTGTTTGTGTACATGTGTGTGTGTGTGTGTGTGTGTGTGTGTGTGTGTGTGTGTGTGTGTGTGTGTGTGTGTGTGTGTGTGTGTGTGTATGTATGTGTGTGCGCGTGTGTGTGCAATGTACGGATCAATATATCGCTGAGCCAAAGCCCTCTACTACCCTCAAGTGGCCAAAATGCAGAACAGGCAGGACTTACCTGAGAGGTACAGGAAGCTGTTAGAATGACATTGTATAGCTCTCGCTCTCTCCATGTGTGTGTGTGTGTGCGCGTGTTTGTGTGTGTGCGTCTGCACTCACTTGCACGTCACCCACTTATTTGTATTTGGGTCTTACTCTCATCTGCGCCACTGTGTTTGTTTGTACGTCATGCTTGCTTGGATGTCTCTATGTGTCTAGGTGTGCGATAGTGTGTGTGTGGACATGAGTATATGTGCATGTGCACTGTGCACTGTGCAGGCCCATGCCTCTTATTTAAACTAGAGATTAGCGGATAGAGACGGAGCGGCAGAGCAAAACGAACAAATATACAAACACTGTGGTGTTGAGCTGGAAGTGGTGGTAGAGGTGTGGAACGCTGGAATGAAGGGATGAGGCATAAATGAAAAAACACCAGAGTTCAGACCCTGTAATAAAAAAAATGCATGAGGCTCCATGGATGGAGGCATGTTGCTTTCAGGAACAGGTGAGGGCTTTTCAGACACCAAAACACTGCGCAGCGGTTACTAATTCTACGAGACAGGATTTTACAACTCTGGAAAGTTGTCATCATAGCAATCATTTTGTCTTTCAGTACAATGATCACATGGCAAACAGCAGAAATACAGATTTTACTTAAAAAAATAATCAACTGAAAATGTGGGCTTTGATTAGCCAATGCAGCACCTTGGCAGACGTCGCGTTGCGCTCAAGCAAAAGTTGAGCCAGATTCAACTTTTTTCACTCAGGGCTGTTTTCTGTCTGAATACAGACTTAGAGAGAGAGAGAGAGAGAGAGAGAGAGAGAGAAAGAGCACTCAAATACAGCTTTTTTGCGTTTCAGATTATGCGTTTGGAGCATTGGCTGCAGCTGTGCTACACTGAAAAGATGCAATTAGGTACACAAACAGTGGGGGCAGTATATCGTGGTGTAAAGAATGGGAAGCAGCAGACAATAGTAGGTGGGTTTCCATCTGCCTATTTTTATGCGCATTTTCAATTTGTCAACAACAAAAGAAACTTGAGTTGAAAATGCTGGAAATGGGAAAGAATCTTGAAATAACACCAAAAAGTTTTTAGACTTGGCTGAGGTTGGAAAGTTAGTGTATCAATGTGACCTACTACAATGGAAATAGGCAAGAAATCATCATATACATGAAGCATGTGACCTGAACGGATTTGGATGGGAGCCCACCTAATGGAAGAAACTTACCACTTTTATTCCATGATCTTTACATTAAACCAATAGCAACTTCCAAGAGAATCGCCACGTCTTGTTAAACATTTAGCAAAAGCCATGGATGTATTAGAGGAAGTGAAAACCAAACTCCAGCAGAAATTGCACGCTCTTGCTTTTTGTTTTGCTTCTGCGTCTTCCAACCCACTGCACATGTACTTGTGAATGTGTACATCTAGTTTTTCACTCCCTGGCCTCACCCGCTTAGTCCCACACAGCCCATAAACTTTACACAGCGATGTCACGTTCATAAAAATAACTTTTTCTTCTTTCCTGTAATGTCAAACCTTCATGGTTTAAAAATTCATAATACAAAATAATTCAGCTTGTTTGCAGTTTTAGGTTTTTTGTCAACAGTTTTAACAGATGTCTATGGGGAAATGCTTTTGGGGATTTTTTTTTTTTCTTTGCAGTGGCATGGAGTTACAGAAGCTAGTGGAGCTGCAGCCTGCCAGGAGGTGACGTCATGATTTTGGCTCTCTCTAGATCAATCTGGTTATAATAGTAATAACGTGTTGTGCTCTCAAGTTGCAGTGTCAGATTTGAATTGAGGAAATTGACACTGACAGTGAAAGCAGAGATGTTTATCACGGACAGCCATCACCCACCTCTTACAGATAAAGAAGATCTGTGCTAGTGTGGGGGTTATTCAGCCTCAAAGCACTAGTCTGAAGTTGGTTATGTCACAGGCTTTGGGGAAAACGTCCCACTATCTGATCTCCGCACTCTGGATGTGAAAGTGCTGTCAACTAACTAACTAAACCCAGCAGGAATTACTTGGTATCTTATGGTTGGAATGATCAAACTCCATGATTCCTTACATTGTAATCAGAAGATAGGTATCATTTAATAAAAAAAGGGAACATGAGAACGTAAAAGTGGAATTTTGCAAATACATGTTGCTATTCTATTATATTTCTATACTCCGAGTTTGTAGTTGGAGCAGCTGGTAACAACACAAAACGACGTGTTGTCGCCTGCTTAAATATTGTATAAAAGTTTACATTTCGAAGATCATAACCTTTATTTTAATGGCATTGGGACACATATTTTCAATGTGTAACAGGTTCTACAAGATCTGTGGCTCCATTGCAGCACTATGCATGCATTTTTGTGTCGCTAGCAGCCATTGCTAACATCATTATTGTCTGATTCTGATTGCTTTGATTCTGTGCCTTGTGAGCTCAGTTATGAGGTCAACACAGACAACAGTATCAGTGTTTATGTGTATGTTTTTTTCCCAAGTTTTGAAACATGGGTGTGCAGCACACACTGAGCATGTCTCCTCCCTTAACCTGACATGACATCCCACCTGGACTCTTTGTAGTTATTTCCTGTTTTATTGTCACCTAGTCTCATAGTCTATAGTCTCATCAGCCAATTAGGTCTCTGTGTACATATAGCCACCAGTTAGTTCTGCTGTTCAGTCCTTCCAGTTTCTAGTTGAGTTTTTCTTGTGTATGACTCTTTGCGTGTTCCTGACTTTTTGCCTTTTTGCCTCTGGCTTCCAAATCAAAAGACTTTGATTTTGAACTTGAACTCTTACCTGGTCTGCTGTGTGATCCCTGCATGTGCCTTTCCTGGGTTTAAGATTGATACAGTTTCCTCCAAACTGTCTCGGTGGATTATGTTCTCAGGGTAATTGATGATGCTTGTGTGTATATTGAAATCAGTGTTTCCTCTTATGATCTCCTCTTTAGTGTCTGTACAGATAAATCAATCAGGCAATTCCATGACCAAGTCTCACCAACAGATCAACAGAAATCAAATATCTGTCGATGTCAGTTCGACTGAACTGAACATTACAGTTATTATTATTGTTGCAGCCTCTCCAGTCTCTGGCTGCATATTCGTGTGTCGGTCCCAACCTGTTCACCAAGCACTAAAACACCAATATACACAGAGCCGAATATTCCCATTGTAATCAGTTTAAGGGCTCAAACAGAATAAAAAATACTCCATATAAAACACCTCAATCAGAATAAATAGGCTGAAACTGAGTGAAATTTCAATCAGTTGCAGAGGGGTGCTTTTAACTTTCTCATGAAGCAGTCAAAATAAAGATTGCGCCATGTAAACGATTTAACCTGATTACTTTCTGGCTGCATTCTTTGTGCATATTTCCTCCATTTTGATGTGAATAGGAGATGTAGCTACATTTCTCCACTTCCCAAAAATGGCGGCTTCCAAGCTGAACTGGTCCCCTGCTGATGGACTATATGCTTAGACAGAAGGAAAATAAGAAATGACAATATGTGAACAAACAAGTCCTTGATTTGAAATAAAAGGCCTTCCTGTGCTCACCTTCTCCCATTCATTGCTTCCAGTTCGACTAAGCATGCATTGTTATCAAGCTGTTGCTTTATTAAGAGCAACACAATAACAGCATCTACTGCACTGAACAGACAATAGATAACCATCTTCAGGGAGACAATCAAACACATGCCAAAGAGATTAAATAGCTATTGATGAAGACGAATGCATGATATGTACGTGATTTTTATATTTTTTGTATGTCACATAGGACTGGGACCATATGCTTATCTCCCAATTTCATACTATCACAATTCTTGGGTGCTGTTTTGATATGTATTGCGATTTTTAAGTATTGTGATTCTATATTTATTGCTATTCCATTTATTGCGATTTTTGTTTAATTTTTTTAAGTAAACAAAAACTGTGGGAAAAACTTGAATTATACACTTCTAGAGTGTGTATCATGAGTCTGAAAGCCATGCTAATGAAAAATCTGTCATTAGGAATACCACTTGAGAGCTCAGTAGACCACAGGCTAGTAGGTTAGTCTTCTCTTAGTTAAGTAAAGTACTGTAGTAATTAAGTTAAATAAACTAGTACTGTTATAACAAAGTTAAATAAAGTCCTGTTATAATGAAATGAATCAAAGCAGAACCACTGGTGCTTTAATTTTGAAGCACCAAGCTTGCCCTGGACTGGAAGTGCTGATGTTGCTGCTGTGAACTTAAAGCGTCCACTCAACATGTGGTCAGACAACAACTGTTAGCTGTTTGCATTTAGTGGAAAGATAAACTGTAAAAGGTCAGCACCGTTGTTAAAACATGAGATTCAATGTGAGCGGGAAACAGCTCTCTGGTTCACGATGCTGTCAGGCTAACCAGCTAGCTCCCGGGCTGTTAGCTGTTATTACATTAACTCAGTGTGGCTTACTAATGAAATAAAAGTCAATTCAGGAATTAGTGTGGTGATTGAAAAATTGAGAAGAAAAAAGAAAAAGAGAAAAAGAATTATGATAGTAAGGTGAATTGATTTTTTCCCTACCGCTAATGTCACACAGCTGTTCTGCGTCAGCGCATGTAAACACCAGACCTTATTAAATCACATCTGTAAACAATTGACCTGAAATATTCAATCTGAATGATTTCAATCAGAATGAAAAAACATGTGCGTGTAACCACATCTATTTTGTGTCTGTGTGTGTGTGTGTGTGTGTGTGTGTATGATACAGGTCACAGAGTGTCAACAATGGAGAGAGATGAGTTCCACATGAATGGCTCACCACCTCTGCTGCTCTCTTCGCACTTCATCCGTCCATTTTTCTCCCCTTCCTCTATTCTCTCTCTCTCTCTCTCTCTTTCTCTCTCTCTCTCTCAGCGTCACTGTTTTTCTTCACCTTTTTTATTTTTCGGCCCGTACCCTTCTTGTCTTCTATTTTCTCTGCCCATTTAACCCAGCTCCCCTTTCATCCTCTTCTTTTGTCTCTGTTGTCTGTTTTCAACCTCTCAATCTCTCGCTCCATGTCTTACACCTCTTTTTCTATCTTTCTGTCCATCTGCCTTAGCTAGTTTTCACTTCCATCCAATTCCGTCCATTTTATCCATTTTTCTTCTAATTTCAGCCCACTCTATCTTTTATCGATTTCTCCTTTTTTCTCTCTCTCTCTCTCCCCCTCTCTCTTCCTGCAATCTCATCTTGTTCTAATCTCTTTTGCCAGCTCTCATCTTTTTGGCTGAACCACAACAGTGGACCAGCCCTATAAACCCAAATGTCACAGACAATGGCTTGATCACTCAAGCCATTGGTCAGCTGAATGCCATGTGCCTGAGTGATAAGATTATAACATTGGTCAGCCAGTCGAGTGTTGAAGTTTCCCCATTGGTTGTCACTCTTTCATAAATGATTTGGCACAAACGAGCAGCTTGCCAATTTAGCGCCTTTGTCACTATATTAGCCGTCTGTTCAGAACGTAGAAATAAAGCACGTAGCGACAAATCTAGTGGCTCTTTGGAAGAGAGCCACCAGTATTGTGCCACAGGCACAACTCTGTATGCTAACCACACTGCAGCTGACATGAATGAGCTTCTGATTCAGCTTTATTAAAATACTGTATATGTGAGCACACAGTGAAGGAGAGAAGCAAACAAATAAAGCGCTGAAACCAGCAGACACTACACAGAATGCAAATAGCCTATGATGCCATATTCTAGGTTTTGACCTGGTCTCTTTTCTTTGCATTTCATCACTTTTTTCTCTTTGAATGTTTTTTTCTTTCTTAAGGATTTTTGATATATGTGATTTTTACCTACACATAGACAAGTGGCTGCAGCATTATTAACATACATGCATCTTATCTTTACCTGCAGAATTAAAAGGTGCACTACAGAGCCAAATAATCCCTGTCTGATACTAGGGTATCGTCATTTAAAACTTCCAGCTTTGTAATGGATTTATGGAAAGAGCTGGACAAGGCCAGTACGTCTTGATACGGATTTGTCCAAAAGGCTAACTGCTGTACTGTTGCCGCTGCAGGTCTGGGCCCTGACTGCACTGGCCCTGCACTGTGCATGCTGTTGCAGCTGTAGATCCTGAAACATGAACGTCTGATTGAACCGTGGATCGCTTAAAACAGGACAAGAGCACAACAAGGACCATATGTTATCAAAGGCTTGCTGATAGACTGACAACAAGATGCACTGTGGGAAAGTTTTTGCAGAAGCTCCTATAATACGCCACCAGACGAGGAAAGCACTAATGTTCCTTTTTAGTTGTGGCTCGGGTATACTCAGCATTTGCCATCCCCTCCCTCGCCCTGAAAAGGAGCCACACAGCCAAGATATGTCACTGTAGCCATAGAGAAGCACAGATTAGCTGGAAATGAGAATAAAGTGTAAAGGTAAACAAATAAAGTCAAGATAAATAATAGTGTCAAAATAAACAGAACAACACTCCAAGCATAACACTCTATTGAACATTGCAGGACTATGTACCAAAAGGGCCATGATGGCATAATAAATGCAGATAGTTCTCATGTGCTCTTGGACAACGAGATCTGCTCTCTGATCGCTTTATAGTCTTTACTTTTTTCCTCATTTCCTCATTTCAATATGAGGTATTTGATCAGAGATACTTCTGCTTCATTTCTTAGAGTCCTTTAGTCGTTCACAAAGGATCAGATCTGCAACCTCCAAGCTTCAGAGCAATGTTCCATCACCCTGAACCATTGGGTCAGACACGGCTTTTTAGACCATTTAAGTCTGTGGGTGTTGGACTCCAAAAGCCTAATAAAGACCAAACCCACATCCTCAAAACTTCCAAGAACTCCTCTAACACCCTGAGCTAGTTGCAAAAAGTAATTTGTCCCTTCGAGTGTTTATGTGAGGTGTTGGACTTCAAAATTCAGTGCAGCACCTAAAGATTGAACCTAAAACCTCAGAACTTAAGAGTGGTCCTCTAACATCATGAGCTATTTTGCCAGCCACACTTGACCTTCATACGTTGGAGCATTTGACTCTTTCCTTTTAGACACTGTACTTCACATTTTAGTGAGACTCACAATGATGGAAACCTTCGCCTCTAGACTTCTCAATAGGCCTCTGGCTCCTTGAGCCTGTTGGAGAGAAGCATCTCCGCTTGTGGCGGCCCTGCACCGCACAGACAATACCAGACGCACAATAACAGAGACGGAGAGGAAGACGTGGAGAAAAAACAGCCATGCTGAGTGAGAGATGGAAAGAGTTATAGAGCGAGAGAGAGAGAGAATAGAGGAAGGGGGAGAAAAATGGATGGATGGAGAAAGAAAAGAGAGCAGCAGAGGTGGTGAGCCATTCATGTGGAACTCATCTCTCTCCATTGTTGACACTCTGTGACCTGTATCATACACATACACACACACACAAACACACACACACACACACACACACACACAGAGACAAACAAGCAGTGCTTGGCGAACAGGTTGGAACCTATACACAAACATGCAGCCAAACACTGGAGTGACAGAAAACAACTGCAACAACATTTAGTTCAACTGACAAAACAAAAGCGACAACAGATATTTGATTTCTGTTGATCTGTTACTGATGCTTCCATATGGTGAAAGGGGTAAATAATGAAATAATTTGGTTTCCAGTATCAAAAGTTTGGAAGTTTCTGACTGCTTGATTCATCTGTCCAGACATCAAACAGGAGATCATAACAGGAAACATTTCTTTCAAATATACGGATGCACCACAACACCAAGTAATTATGACTATACTCAACATTAAGGGTGGGTCTATATCAAGCATTGATCTGTTTATGCTATTGATCTGTTTACACTGGAAAGATAAATGATGGCCTCTGCCTTGATGATGTGTTTGTCATGACTGGAGCCATTTTTACTGAGCCGGATCCCACTGTCTTTTTCATCAGAATTCAAATGTGTGTTTTAATGTTACACAGTTTGTCCCCATGAAATATTCTCCATACAGCCAGATGTGTCATGACAAGCTAGATGAGACACAAGCATCATCAGTTACTCTGAGAACATAATCCGCTGAGACAGACTGGAGTAAACACCATTAACATGTTAATGTTAATGACAATAATGAAAGATTAAGCATCACCTCCAGAGTAGCAATTTATTCTTTCATTCATCTCTCTGAGAAAACTAAACATGTTCCCGTTGTTTACAAGCTACATTCTAAGATACATGGGAATATAATGCAGCACTTGGTATTACAGTTTTACTTGAATAAAGCTTAACAATAATTATCATATCAAATTATTTCCCCGTTAAGTAATTCACAGCGTGCGAAATACAGTATGGAACTGTAACTTAAGAAAGTGTGAACATAAAGTGAGAAAGCCATCATTTGGAAATTGGTGACAAATTTTTGTCCTGAAGGAGGACTGAGTTTGTTTTGTATGACTTATTACACCAAATCCTGGTGGGTAAAATGAAATTAATATGCAGGAAATGTTTCATGTGAGAAAACAGAAGTCTGCCCTACACAAATGTGACATTTTGTATTTTTATTTTTAATTCTCTAAATGTAAAAACGGTGAGGCAGGCTTCTCTCGTCAAGACTCTGTTGATGCAATGTGTGTACTTCTTGTGTTTTCTTGTGTCTGATTCAGTTCTTGATGTAAAGCCTGTTTAAAATGGCATCTCAGTGGGGTTGAAGGCAGACTCACTCATTCTGTCGCACCCACACACTCTTAGGTAAATCTCACACAGACAAGGCTTTAAAAGGTTTAGGAGTATAGCAGCACTTATACAGATTGCCTCTATCTCTTCACTATAAAGGCTCACACACATACACACAGTCTCTTTCTAACATTCAATTACCTCTATCTATTCAATATAAAAGCCCATACACACACACACACACACTCATATAATCATTCAATTACACTAAACTTGCTTTATCGATTTTCATTCACAGTGGCATGCACATTCTGCTCAGCCACGTTCTCTGTGTGTGTGTGTGTGTGTGTGTGTGTGTGTGTGTGTGTGTGTGTGTGCTGTAGAAGTGCTGTAAAAGTGCTTTAGAGCATGAATAGGCAGGCAGGTTGTGTGTCTAGCTTGTATTTCTTTCTTTGAGAGGACAAATTTGAGTTGAACACCTTGAGAGTGAGGACATCTTGTGTGGTGCTCCCCTCTTCAAATGGCTGTTCAAGGATTAAGATTTGGGCTTTGGATTGGTTAGGATTAGGCATTTGGTTGTTTGGTTTAAGGTGGAATTTTAGGGCCTATAATGGTCTAAAACTTGAATCAGATATTCACAACATCCTTAAGTCCAACTTGGGACCTTTGTTGCCAGTCATCCCCCTTTGCTCTCTCCCCATATTTCCTATCTCTACTGTTAATTGGTAAATAAAATGACAAATCAATAAACTTAAGAGAAAACATGTAGTGTTACTCGTGCAGTTCGTAGTCAGCTGTATGTGCCCGCACAAATATTGAAAACCTGCAGGAGAAATCACAAGCCCCTAAACTGATCAATCACAGTTCTCGCAGTCTCCAGATGGTATGTTCATAGTTTCATTTTTGCGGAGGTGTGTGTTAACTCCAGCACAATGGCGGCTATGTGCACATAGCCTAATAATTGATAACGCCGTACCCTGCTAATGTGCAAGTTTAAGTCGAGCAATTTGACTGCTGTAGTGTTTTTCCAGTCCCTGTTTATTTGACCCAAACAGTCCTTGTACAAACTGTACAGACATTAGCTGCAAGGCAGTTTTTTTAATTGGCACATTTCAACAAAAAGGCAATTTAAAGTGCTTTATATAAGACATAAAATGTCATTAGGAGGAGACATTAAAGACAGACAGGATTAAAAAAAACATTACAGCTGAGAATGTACTCACGAAATGTGCGTGGTCCTCTGTTGTTTATGTGACAGCTCAGCCTCAGACTGATGTCAAAGTGCCCCCCTTCTTTTCTTCATATCTTTGTACATTAATGTACTCAATTCAAAACATGACTGCAATTTTTAACATCCACTCATCTCTTCAACTTTAAAAGCAACTGCGCCACCTTTAAAATTCACTTTCTTTAGTTTAGGCCTAGTGGTTTGGGACTTCATTATTTTGATGAAGGTCCTCACAAGTGCAAACGTGTGTGAGACCTTGGTGGAACAACAAAATTGAAAGGTGTACTGAATAAACAAGACAATGCTTGTTTATGTCTTCATGTGTTTGTGAGACACACATGCACACACATACACACACACACACACACACACACACACACATACACACGTATACACACACACACTCTCACACTCTCACACTACACAGAACAAATTAAAGGCAAAGAAGCAATCATGAGTTAGGCTGACACACACGTACACGCACACATGAACGCACACACACACACACACACACACACACACACACAAACACACAAAGCATCAAGTAACACCAAAAATCAGAGTGATTCACACCCATACATGCACACTCACACACATCAGGCTAAATACTATGTGGATCATTTTAGTCCACAGACACACACACACACACACATACACACATACACACACACACACACACAGCTATTGTAGCCATGTTTCCAGACGCAACTGTTGTGTGTCCAATGTGTCTTGAAAAGCTATTGCAATCATGGGTTCGTGTGTGTGTGTGTGTGTGTGTGTGTGTGTGTGTGTGTGTGTGAAATGTGTGTGTTGTGGTTGTGGTGTGTGTGTGTGTGTGTGTGTGTTGTGTGTTGGTGTTGTTGCGGCGTTAATGGGTGGTGTGGTGGGTGGTAGTGTTCCATGGCACGTACTGGAAAGCCCCAAACAAAGCCCGTCACACGAGGTTGTGCTGGTCCAATGTGCTCCTTGAAAAGCTATGCAATCAGGGTTCGTGTGTGTGTGTGGCCCTGTGGTACTGTGCGACATGTGGGTGTGTGTGTGTGTGCTGTACCAACCATCTCCACACATCCACACACACACAACCCTACCTCCACACACACACACACACACACACACACACACACACACGACACACAACACACACCACCCACACCCACACACACACGAACCCATGATTGCAATAGCTTTCCAAGAACACATTGGACACACAACAGTTGCGTCTGGAAACATGCTTACCAATACGCCGTGTGTGTGGTGGTGTGTAATGTTGTAATGTTGATGTGGTGTGGGGGTGTTCCTACTAAAGTAATAACATCATAAAGCAATATAAAGACCGTCGCGTATGGTCCACCCAACTACCCACCACCACGCACCCGCAACAAGAAAGCATCCCGTATCAACCCGCCCTCTCCCGAACCCTCCGCCCAGTCTGTCGTAGCTGTGTGTGTGTGTGTGTGTGTGTGTGTATGTGTGTCTCAGCAGGTCACTGCTCTCAGATCAGGTCCTGCTCAGCACCGTTTTGATTTCCCCAATGAAATCACCAGCTGTAACTGCACAACATGAACACACACACATACACACGCACATATATTGTGTTTGATTGGGGCTTTTTGTGAGTCACATAACACAAGCTGTCTCTTTCTCCATCACAGCTGAAACGAAGGGGAAAATATCTGTGGGGGGATAAAGGTAGCCATAATAGATTTTTCTCTGCTACTGCTATTTTCTTCATCCTGTTTTTGTTTCTTTCTCTCCCCACACAACTTTTATTTATTCTTTCCTTCCTTTTGTAAATTGTGTTTTTACCACCACTCGAATAAATGGAAACTGTCAGAAACCAAATGCCCCTCACCATGGTAACATGGTGACAAACAATCAAACTAAGCAAATTAGAGAGTTTGGGTAAAAGTCAGTGACATTTTTAACTACAGGAAAGTCATTTTTACTGCTCATTGCTGCACACAATAATGATTTGAGTAAATATCAAACAGAATGATGCCTTACCTTTTGCTTTTTGCTTTTCTATTGAACTTCTTCAAATATTCAACATTTTTATCCACTCAGTTTTTGTTGGTACAAGTGAAAAAATATTAGAAACGTTCAATATACAGCCATGATCAGTGCAGGATCCATATTTCTTTAGTAACTTGGTGGCTTGTTTCCTGCTTCATAAACTGCAGCTTCATCAGTGGTTAAGTGTGTGAACATATCCATTTGAAGATAAATCTACATTTTGTTGAGCTATTGATTTCCTGCTTTATGGTGGAATAGCTGGTTTTCTTCATCTAAACTACTGCTTACCAAAAAACATAATGGAGCAAAACCTTTTAACCTTTACTCATTAGTCATAAGACAAACATTGATTTAGTCTGATTTGGAGCCAGATTTCATTTCAGTGGCGGCGTTTTTCTTTAAATCTTTGAATTCTGTTTCCTCAAAAAAGAGTCCATAGAGGTTAAGTCAAATATTGAATTGTATTAATATTTATTTTTTATTTATTTATATTTATTAAATTGAAAATATTGAAAGTTCTGGAGAGCTTTTGTAAATTAGTAAATTAAAAGTTTGGAGGAGACATTATATACCTATAACCTAAAAGTGAGGATTGTGATGACTGGGGATTGTGCTGCAGACCATGTAGTGAACACTGCTGCTATCTGAGAAGCACACCAGCTAATAAAGGCCCAGTGTAGGTTTTAGCAAAAACTTAAATGAACTTAAATGGTTAATCTGTCCATCCATTTTCTGCTTCTTCTCTTGGTCCACATTACATTAATTTAAGGCAGATGATATTTGCACCCAGGGTGAGTAGCCAATGTGGCTATTTACACCTGGGCTCTACTGGACCTCTTGAGTCAGTCACATGGGTAAAGCTCTGGCAGAAAGGTTTTCTAACAGAAGATTAATGTGTGAAAAGGTCTATTTTAACCCAAACCACAGTCTTCTCCTGAACCTAACCAAGTAGTTTTGTAGCAAAAACTAAACCTTCAACTTAAAAAATAATAAAAGATAATAAATCAGCTAAACCTCAAAATAATTCTCTAAATAAGTCCAACCTCCTCTCCATATGGACTTTGTCGCTCTTTATACTATCTCATCTAACTTCCTAAAGCCTTCGTGCTGTATGTTTAATATGTGCCTGATGGCAGCAGACATTTAGAAAGATTTTGACTGCAAGTGGCATTATGAAGCAATGTTTGATGAGCAGGTTCCTTTATTGTTTGTACAGTATTTCACGGTCTACTAGCATGCACATGTGGACGTACGTGAGACATGATGCAAATTTGTTTGGAATGCAGCAAATGGTCTCACGCAATCCTGTGATCACAGGCCACTTCATGGTGTTGCACACCAAGAACTGTAGCAAAGAAGGCTACAAGCTGATATAAACAATGCAGGTTTCAAAGTATTTAAAAATGGAGACTTTGCAAATGTTTTTTTTTTTTTTTTTTTTTTTTTTAGGAGGGAACCCATTTAAGCTGTTTGTTAGACCTCAAGGATTCACACAATTTGCATTTCGGTGGGAAACACTGAATGTAAACATAACTTTTTGTTTGTTTACAAGAAAAAGTCTGCAAGGTATCTTTAACATTATAATTCTGTTTCTCCTTACTGTAAGTTTTTGACTGCTACTTGTGTCTGTACGGTACATACTGAACCTTTTGTACGCCTGTCTTTCTTTGAAGTGGAATTCCTCCTCTGTTGCTCTCCCTGAGGTACCGTCTGATGTTTTAGTTAGTTTTCCTTATCTGAAACCAAAGCTCTCAGGACAGAGAGTGTTATATGGGATGGCAGGTAGAGCGAGTCATGTCCTCCTGTTCACATGTTGACGTGTGCTTGAGCAAGACAGTGAACTCTCAAATGCTCCTAATGGCTAGCCCCCCCCCCCCCCCCCCCCCCCAGTACCTGTCTGACCTCCTCCACCCCTATACCCCGTCCTGGAACCTACGGTCCTCGGAAACGGGTCTGCTCTCCACCCTCTGCACCAGCCTGTGATCCTTTGGTTACAGAGCATTCGGTGTGGCAGCCCCCACCCTCTCTCCAGGAAGAGATTCACCTCATCTCTGAACATTTACAAAAAACTGCTCAAAACCCACCTGTTCACCAAGGCCTATGGCCTCTAGCTCACTCATCTCCTACAATCTCCTCCAATCATTACCATCCTTATTCTGTCTCATCTTGTTTTCATTTATTTATTTTGTTTATTTACTTTGTGTTTCTTACTCTGTAAAGCGGCCTTGGGTACCTTGAAAGGTGCTATATGTGTAGCTGTATGAACAAAACTGAATCTGTTTAAAGGTGGAAATGTTCGTAATGCACCCTACAACCTACAGGGTGCAGCGCCCTTAACAACAGTAACTTCACATACAACTCTCACTGCTAAAATGGGTCAAAAATTCCAATCGTTCCGTGAGTGAAGTTGAAGTAAAATCGATTAATAAGCCGCGGTGAAAACGAGGCCATCACATCTGGATATTCTGCTGTATTACCGGACGAGGGAGGGAGCTGTGACCTGATTAGAAACAATGCTTTGAATGGCTCACAGCGAACGTGTACCGACTTCCAGAATAACTTAAGGTTGAAAACAACTTCATGTGGCCTTCTTTTAAAAACCTCCACGTATCTCATCAAGGAGAAGTAGGGCACAAAATCACTAAACATCAGCCACAAAGCAGGAGGAGGAAAAAAAAAAACTCACTGCTGGCTGCACTAGTTTGCTCACATAATGTCAAGTTTTAATACCTTTTCGGTGGCGGTTGAAAATAGAGAAGAAAAAAACATCCAAACAAACCCCTCAGTTTATTTGCTTGTTTGTTTGTCATGATAGGTGTTAAGTAAAACCCGAAGACAAGGTAGTCGGGCATTACACCTGGATCCAGTTTAAACCCTGCAGTGCGTTCCTGCCTGATTCCTCATGTTGTTATTTAGCTTTGCTGTTATTACTTTTCTTCCCAACAGATGGATCCAAAATGCAACAGAAGAGCCATGGGGGGGGGGGGGGTAGAGAGGAGAGGCAAAGAGGAGAGACAAGAGTACATATTAAGGAGAGGACAATAGACCCGCCTTGAGGAAACAGAGGCAGAAAGGCGAGAAAAGGGCTCAGCTTTGTTTATAACACCCTCCAACTATTATTAGTGGGGGGGCTTCACCCGTTTCAGGCGTGATATAGCATGCACTGGTGAGTTGCAGTGCTACCTGAGGGTATGTGTGTGTGTACATGTGTACAAATGAGGCCATGTTGAAAAGGGTTAGAAGAACTTACAATAGGCTATTGGGCAAATACTGTGCCTGTGTGTGTGTGTGTGTGTGTGTGTGTGTGTGTGTGTGACTTTCCACCTGAGCTCTATTCCTAGCGTATGTTCATGGATGTTAGTATATATCTCTATAAGAATGTGTGTGTGCTTTTGAGTGGTGGAGGCACTTGGATGTATTGCATCAAGCTGAGGTCACGCAAAGTGAAAAATGTTTTAAAAATGAAACAAATCCAATCTAACTCAGTGACATTAAAGTCCCACTCCACTCAAACATGTGTTTTGCTTGTTTGGGTGTTTGAGCTTCACAGTGCAGAATGATTGATGTGAAGAGTTTGACACTGGAAGGCTGTTTTCACATTTCATCTGCTCAAGGGGGAAAGTTTCTCTGTGCTGCCTTTTAAATTACCAATCATGGTGAAATATGCAACCTACACAAGTATGATGTGGAAACTTGAAGCCTCCAACTTGCATACATTAACAATTGACTTAAATTTACATTGCATTACATTTACTCATTAAGCAGATGCTTTTATCTAAAGGGACTTACAAGTGAGAGACATCACTAAAGCTTCAGTGCAGCAGGAGACCTTGATGATTCTGTTCTATAAATCCAAGGAGATCAAGTAAAGAAATACACCGAAAGAGCGGATTAAGTACTAGTTAGCGCTAGTTAGGCATGTTACTTGACTTCACTCATCATGCCAGCCACATTTTAGTTCAAAAACAGGTGAATCAGGTATAAAACGATCTGAAGGTATACTTGGTAGATGAGAGGAGTTCTGGATCAAATAATCCAAGATGTGCGGGGGTCAAAGTTCATATTTGATAACCCAACAAGCCACAATATTTCTGCTGTATCGTGTGCATGCAAACATTTGGGTCATGTGTAATGAAAAAAATTGTATATCTACATGCACACATCTGTATTTCCCATCAAGACGAACAAACAAAGTCATAATTACCTCGTGTCTGATAATGTGAACAGCATTCACAACTTGTAAAGACATTCAGTAATTCATTACACTGACTGTCAACATGACATGAAAGCAACTTCAGTTTGTTTTCAAAAGAATGATGTTGATGACAAGAACATTTCCATTTTTCCAACATGAGTGTTTCTGTTTGGTACTTTACAGTCATATTGAAATAATCAGCCTTGTATTACAGTAGAAAGCAGAGACATCAGCTGAAAACTTCTAAAAACTAAATGAATTAAAGCAACAGATAAGTCAGAAAAGCTATGCCTGAAGAAAAGGAGAGAGACGTGTATGCAGATCAGTCTATTTCTCTCCATCTCTCTTACGCATGTATTTGTCCTCTTCCTCTTGCTCTCTGCAGACCCTGCAATTCAGTTGAGGAGCCAATTGTGACAATGCCGAATCTTAAATTGTCATGTGAGGTGACCCATTGTTTCACTGCTGTCAACGCCGGCTCCTGTGATGTCTGCCACTGCAAGAGGAAGGCGAAGGAACAGGCAGGTAAAAGAAGGCAGGCACGCAATCAATAAGACAATGAGACAAAGATACGGGAGCCTGACAAACTATTCATGCAAGCAGATTGGCAGACAAGTTATGAGACACAGTGGAGAAGCAGACAGACAAGTATAGCCAACTCAATTTTAGAGAGTCAGAAAATGTACTGTATAACCCACAGCCTCCTGACTTTTTTTTTCTGATGATCAAAGCTTTGTTTATGCTGTTTCTGAGCGACCTAGCAAATGAAAGAAACAGGAAATAGGGCAAAAAAACAATAGAAATATGTCGGAGGAGAGAAAAGAGAATGATAAGGAATGGAAATATTGTTATTCACCGGTGATGTTCATTAGTTTCAGTTTTCAGTTGTTTATGGTGGTGGAACGAAACATATCTGATATAGCTTTACAATAGCTTTACAATTAACCAAAAATAACATGCTCGCACACGTCATGACGCTCTGCTCGCTCATGTCAAAGTAAGATTTTCTTTTCTTTTCTTTTCTTTGTCCTGACAGCTGTTAATAAGCTGCTTCATAAAGATTTTTAACCAATTTTGTCAATGATCTTAACACCCAACTGTCTCTCCCCATCTTTTGTTTCATGTATTTTGTTTTTATTTTTTTTAGTCATCTTCTTTCCATCCCCTGATACAGTGCAAGGTGGAGTCAGTAGAGCGAGATTTCTGTCAGAGGAATCACACACACACACACACACACACACACACATACACACAGTCTTAAGCTCTCTCCTCGCTCTGATTGTCAATGAAGGCGCTTCGTGGCGATACATATTTCTTAGTTCTCGGGAGCAACATCAGATGCTTCATTTTGTTCTTAGACTTAAAGCAGGCTGCGCCGCACGGAAAATTCCACCTGTAATAACAAATAGGATTTTCAGTCGGTAACACAAGAAGCTGAAGCAGTCAGCTAAATGTGATCTTTTATTTCTGTTTACTCATCTTCAGCTCAGTGTGGGTTTATCAGCTAAAAGTGAAAGCCTGCTGAAAAAAAGAGCCTGTCAATTTTTGATATCAGGTTTCCCTGTCCTCCACAGTTTATGATACTTTACTGAAACCTGTTTTAGCTTCTTCCCATCCACTGAGACAACAGGCTAAAAGCTGCAGCATAGTCAGCTGCTGTCCAGACCTGGAGCTGATGATTAAAGGGCAGTTTCACTACACTGCAACTTGCTTCCCTAACATCCTCCTATTAATACGAACCTCCCAATTTGCTTGACCGAAAGTTGTAAGTAAAAGCAAAACTTTAAAAGGACTTCATGTTTGTTTGTCTTTTGAGTATTGGCAAGTAATAGCTCATTGATGACACTCTTCTGAATTTATGGTTTAAACGAAGAGAGCTTTAAATCTGACAACAACAAAAATTTCTGCTGTTTGAGATCCCACGAGTATTATGTCAGAGATACTGGTTATATTCTTGGATGGAAAGTATTGATTGTTTGCATCAGATAGACTCATGAACAGAGATGTTAACCGGCTCCAATGATTCCTTTCAGCCTTTGTCTGTTACTCTGAGGTTCAATGTGACTTTACTGATCATTCTGCGTTGTGCCTTTGGAGTCATCTTAGCTGTGCGCCCACTTCTAGGGAGAGCAGCCACGGAAGTAGATCGTCTCCATTTATAGACAGTTTGTCTGACTGTGGGCTGATGAAAATCTAAACTCTTTGAGATGACCCTTTTAGCTTTTTGCAAATCAGCAATTCTTGATCATAAGTCCTCTGACATGGCATGGTTCACATCAGCAGCCGTTTCTTGTGAATAGCAAACTGAAAATATTTAAGCGTTTTTCTATAAGTCGGAGTAGTTCTAACCAACGCATCCAATCTTGTTTCATTGATTGGACTCCAGGTTTGATGACTCCTGACTCCAATTAGCTTTTGTTGATGCCATTAGCCGAGAGGTTCACATACTTTTTCCAGCCGGCACTGTAATGGTTTGACTGATGTTTTCAATATGGACAACATATTGATTTGTGTGTTATTAGTTCAGATAGATTGCATTTGTTCTTAATTGTAACTTGGATGAAGATCTAACCATAGTTAAGGAGAAATTTATACATAAATGGAGCTGATTCCAGAGGATTCACTTACCTTTTCATGCTACTATAAAAATCAGATGGATTCTGCTATGACTTTTGCACTACAATGCAACATTTGCACATGAATTAATCACAGGCAGTCTGTAACGAACAAGTGGAAGCAACAGCAGCACAAACAGTAATTATCGTTACTGAGGGTAAAATTAAAAGAGGACAAGCCAGTAAATGTTTCCCTTTTCTTATGCAGATGCTCTTATTTTCCAGCTGCCATTGCCACCTCGCACAAAGCACTGCATGGCCTCTGCCTGGCTGTCCACCACTATAATCCCACTGCTTTTTCTCTCCATCACACCTCACTCTGTTGTTGATTTAGCTGCATGCTGAACGACAGGGAGCACAAGAGAGAATAATGCCAACTCCAATTCTGAAATAAGTATGAAAGCATGGGAATGGAACATGAAAAAACACAAGTGACAGCACAATATGTCGAACACACAAGGATGTATGTACCGTATCGGTGTAAATGTACATATAGGCAAGCAGTCAAACACACACTCTATTTATTGTCTGACTGACAGCACCTTTTGCACCATCAGGATTGATGACTAATCAGCCAATCAAATACACACATGCACAAACTATATTTAGATGAACATGCAGTGATTGGATTTGGATACCTGCCCATGTTTCCACTGATTAGCATTGTGGCACAAATGGTTGTTGGACCCCTTGTTCCTCAGACCACCAAACTATCAAATCATTAAGTATCTGGCTAACTCGTTGTTTTATCTACAGATGTTATTTTTAGTATCTGTTTATGTTGACGCAACATCTGTTTCCAACATGTCTGCAGAAGATCAGAAACTGTTCATTTTTTTGATATCTTTGGTGTCTTCTTTGGAGCTTGTTGTTTTCTTACAATTTTCAAGGAGCAAACAAAGTTTTTTGTTGTTGTTGTTTTCCACTCTAAGTGACTGCTGCCACAGTGGCTCTGTTTCTCATAACCCCAAGATCACCACAGACCACTGACGAATCACTGCAGAAACAAAAAAAAAACAAAAAAAACATCAAAGGTGTGCTTGGGAGAAAAACAACTTCTTGTTCCTCTTATTGTTGAAAAGTCTACTTTTTTGGAGAGGAGTTAGTAGTTAAGGCACTGTGGCACATTGTGGCCTTTGGTATGTTAAGATATTATCATACTGATTGTCCACTAATGTATTAAAGACGCTCTCATCCCTCACAGACAAACAGAACAGGAGAGAGAGAAGCGACGAGAAAAGGAGGGGGATTTCTCCTCCATTAAGATGCAACCTGCTCCTCCTCCGTCGGGAGAGCAAACAAGTGGGAGAGGCAAAGAGAGGAGGAGGAGGAGACGGATAAATGAAAAGAGGAGAAAATGAGATGAGAGGACAGGAGAAGATGGGCTGGTTGCGTTGATCAAAGTGTGAATATTCACAGCACTCTCCGCTCCGAGATTAAATACTAATTACTCTCAACAGCTGCTCAATGAGCTCGCTAAGGCTCATTATCACAATGTACTACATGTGTACCACTTTAGAAACACAGAGCTTCATTGCTAAACAAGACGTCCACCAAGAGGAAATAAAAGCAGCACCTTCTCGGGTACAAAGATTCCTGCAGGAAGGTTAAAAATTTTATTGTGGATCATTTGTTGAGACCTTCAGGGAAAAGACGGGGTTGTTTTATTAAGTAAACAATAAATGTTTATCTGTCACATCCACTAGTGATTATTTAGCAGTTATTGTGGTACACATGTTACTCCCATCTCAGTTGTATGTGGGATCAAAGTGTTCCTTCTGTAATATGACAGACATAAAATGTTTTAAAGCTCATGAAAGCTCATACAAAACTTTTTTCTTTTTTTTCTTTTTTTTTAACATTAATGTGTCATTTCTCAACGGAGCTGAATCTTTATTTTAAAGCCTGCACATGAACAGCTCTTGATCATCCAATGTACTCTAATTTGTGAACACATAAAGTGCAGAAACTCCCATGCAACAAACATTTGCATGGACGTGCGGTAGCCTGCAGATAGAAGGTGACCTTTAAGCTTTGCAAAGTCAGTGCTTTGTTGTTGACACAGTGTTTTTTAAACAATCATTAAAGCAATAGTTTGACATTTGCAGAGTTTGGTTTTTGCCAAGAGTTAAGGCCATGTTACCATGTGCGATTTTGGTTCTGTCTGAGAGTTTAAGTGAGATAGACGTGGTACAAATCTGTGGTCTGTGATCTGGTCCACCCAGAATAGTGGTCCTAGTTCGCACTGTGAGACATGTTCACTGACAGCCAATTTGGGGCTGTAGAGACCAAATTCAGACACTGTCAGAAATTTAGGAGCAAGTTCTCACAGTGTGACTGCTGCTGACATAAGATCCTCGCAGATGGATGACATGAGCTGATGATTCTCTGCTCTCTTATACTTTTCTCTGTTTGCATCATGGTGCTACGATTCACAAGGCATTCATCCCACATTCATCTGACATGCCTCAAATTGATATTGTACAGTCTGACACAGATTGAGACCAAGATTTTATAAGGCCCATCTCACACAGTGTGACATGCAATAAACTCACACAGTCTAAAGATGCCTTTAGATGAGATGATCAATACTATTTTTTTGGGCATATTCTGCCTTTTCATTACTGTGGGGTTACTAGCCAACCAGTGGAGAAAAATATAGGCGTGCACATAACCTCCTGTAAAACAACCACTTAATTTTTATATATTTTTTTTTTACATGGATTAAACAAATGAAATATGAAATTAGTGAGCTTTAGAGGGGCTGGCAGGCAGATTGTGTTACCTTCAAAGAGAGCCAGGCTAGCGGTTTCCCTGTTTCCAGCCTTTGTGCAAGTTAAGGCAAGGCAAGGCAAGTTTATTTGTATAGCACATTTTAACAACAAGGCAATTCAAAGTGCTTTACATAAAGCATAAAAGGCATCAAGACAGAATATAAGAGCAACACAAGTAAAGAGACATTTAAATACAATTAAAAAGTGTTGAATTTGGAAATAAATGAAGCTAAAAAGGAATAAGACAGATAAAACAGGAGAATAAAGTTACAGTGCAGTGTAAAATATTAGCTCTCAAGTTTGGTTTAATAAAAGGCAGTGGCAAACAGAAAAGTCTTCAGCTGTGATTTAAAAGACCTGCGAGTTGTAGCAGACTTGTTAAGCTAAGCAGCTGCCAAACAGACATGAGAGGGGTAGTGATCTCTTGAGCTAACTCTCAGCATCAAAGAAAATTAGCATATATCCCACAATGATAAATTATGGCTTTAAAGCTACAATGTATAGAATTTGACAGTTTCTGACTTTGGCGCCCTCAGGTGGACATATGAAAGAAGACACTTTTAGAATAATTTAAAAGATGCTGTAATCACATAAATCCTCCAAAGTTAATTAATGTATGACCTTAAAGGTCACATATTTTACACTTTCCCTGTGTTTTATTTGAAGTTTATATCCATGAGTAAATATATTTGTGGTTTTAAGAACCAAAATCCATCTCTGTGTAATTCTACATCTCCTCTCTCATTCTTCTCTCTGGAGCTTTAGCAACAACAGGTCAGTGAGCCAATCAGAAGAGAGGCTCTGAGCCTCTGACTATTGACTGCTGACTGTTTTCTGAATGATTAAACAAAAATATAGCAGATTTCAGGTAAACACTCAGAGAAACCAAATCCTGCAAGGCTGGATGGTGGGTCTGGGTGGGCGGGGCTTGGGGCATGGCTGAGCGCGCTGAATGTTTTGTATGGACAGCACAAAGTTAAAGAAGTCTTAATGGCTTGTTTTAAGGCTCAGGCAGAACATTAGAAACACCCATAGACTGTATATAAAGGAAACACCTCTCAATATGATGCAGTCCAGCACAACACCATCACTAACTATGCACTCAATGCTAAAACATACACTTGAATTAACACCTCTATGATGGTGTCAAAAACTGAACATCATAAAAGTAGAGATCTCGGGAGAACAGCTGTACTGAGATGCATTTCACTGTACAGATATACCGAATACAGTAGCCACAGAGCGTATATCACACCCTCACAATAGAAACAAGTGAGTTAATTTACAGCACTCAACTCTAATAGAACAAGAATGAAGAGGTGAAAAAACATAGACAACACAACTGTTTTTGTAATTTCCTCTTAAGGGTGGAAAAGTGTCATTTTAACCTCCAGAAATTAGTTGTAGCCTTAGTCACTGACTGGTAACATTGCATGGTTGAGCAGTTTGGGTGTAGCTGTGTATTTATTGTTAAGCGTGTGTGTGTGTGTGTGCGTATGTGTGTGTTGTGGGAAGGAGGTGCTGTTGAAATGCCAGTGGGTGGGGAGGTTTTGTTCCAAAACAGAGTACAGTCTGGGAAATGCGTTATGAAATCCAAAACTCTCAGCAAGTACTTGGTGTTGACTCATTGGTGCTGATCAACAACAAACTCCCACAGACAGTGGTCATTTTGTGCTGTGTGTCAGCACAAATCTTACTTTACTTACTTTACCTTTTTGAGAACACAAACCATCTCCCCAACTTTAGCAGCACCACTCTCTTTTTTTTCGAACTCCCTCCTCACCATAACTCTGCACAGTATCCTGATGCTGCAGAATCACCATAATCACGTATAAATAACAATAAAACAGTGCGGCAGATGGTGGCCGACCCTGTCGCACAACTGGGTCAGCATGTTGGAGAATGTACCAGATTGCACAGTTTTTAAAAAGAGCAGAATGACACTTAGTGCAGCTGAGATAGATGATTGAAGCTGAATTTGCACAATAAATGCTGTATGAGTCTAACATAAAAACAAAGAGGGCAAAACGAGCTGAAAAGAGGCTCAGGAAGTTCCCCACAACTAAAAATATCATCTGTATTCTGCAGGTGAAGGGTGTTCAGCTAAAACATGATCCCCCAGTCTTTTAGTTGTTTTATTCAACTGAATTAGCGGCAGTTTATCCTGCTGGTGTGACCATGTCTGTTACAAGTATCCTGACTGCATAACGGGTGGAGAGAACAGTGTGCGTGCGTGTGTGCATGTGAGTGTGTGTGTGTGTGTGTGTGTGTGTGTGTGTGTGTGTGTGTGTGTGTGTGTGTGTGTGTGTGTGTGTGTGTGTGTGTGTGTGTGTGTGTGTGTGTGTGTGTCTCTTATGGAGTCAGGGGTGTTGCTTTTTGTTTGCTGTCTGTGTGATTGGCAGTTGGGCAGCATGAGAGCTGACGGTTAATCAGTGCGTCACTTCCTAATGGGCTAAAATGTACACATACACACACAAATGCACACACAAACACACACAGGCACAGCTAGGAGTATAATTGTCTGTGATTGCATTTGGATACCCATCCACACTCATGCTGATTAGCAACATGGCGTTAACAGAGAAAGAACTGCAGAGTGAAGAAGAGAGGGAGAAACTGAGAGAGTGAACAAAGCAGACTTATTAGCTCGCACAGTTGTCTGCATATTGCTATTAATGAGAAATTTTGGATGGATGGATGGATGGATGGATGGACTATAGTGTCAGTATGCTCTTGGCTGGCTTGTCTATTAACAGATAGCTTCCAAAAAATTGTCAAGTTCCAATTTGCCTCAGGAAGCAATATCAGCATATGAACGGTTCATCTCAAGTTCAGTGACATAGGTTTCTATTGCCGAGCAGTGGCACACAAGCCTCAGATCACCATGGGCGATGCCAAGCGTGTTATCTGAAGTGATGACTCATATGTTACTATCTGGCAGTCTGATGGACCAGTGGGTTAAAAAGATTCCTGTCTGAATGCATAGTGCCCAGAGTGAAGTCTGGTACAAGAGGACCAATGGATTTTACACCTTTGTTTCAATGAAGAGAAGTCTCAATGATGCAGTATACAGTGAGTTTGGACAACAGTGTGCTTCTGACTTTGTGTTAATAGTTGGGGGAAGGCCCTTTCCCTTTTTTCAACATGCCAACATGTTCAAAGCGAGGCCCATACAGAAATGGTTTACCGAATTTTGTGCGGAAGAACCATAGACTGAAATAAAGAAATAAAGATGGACGTAGCGTCTGTGACGTCACCCATAGGCTTCTGAAGACTGGTTTTGAAGCTTAGAGTGGGTTACTCCACTGTTGCCATCTTGGCAGTGCCTGACTCCGCCATTGGGGAAGGAAGGGGGAAATTAGCTTTAAAGACCTAAACTCTTTTTTGTACCAGGCTGTAAACATGATTATTTCTGCTGTAAAGTTCACCATTTTAACATGGGAGTTTATGGGTATTAACTCACTTTTGGAGCCAGCCTAAAGCGGCCATTAGAGGAACTGCAGTTTTTGGCACTTCTGTGTTGGCTTCATTTTTCAGCCCTGGAGGTTGCCGCTTGGGAAGAATTTGACTGGCCTGCACAGAGCCCTGACGTGTGTGGCAGCAGATCCCTGCAACCAGGTTCCAAAATCTTGTAGAAAACCTTTCCCAGAGGAGTGGAGGCTATTATAGCACCATATAAATGCCCATGGATTTAGAGAGATATTCAACAACTATATATGGGTGTGATGTTTCAGTGTCTGCATACTTGTGTGGTGTTGATAGATATATACATACTTTATATCACTGTACACCTTGCTGATGAAAATCCATATGCAGATTTATTTCAATATGCCAATGTTGGCAGAACTGTGATTTGTTTTTAAGGCCACATTTCACTGTTTCCACCCTCAAGATACTGTTGGCAGTTACATCAACAATAGATTTTGCAGGCAATCAAGCGTACAGACTTCCATATTCACCCAAATTAAAGCACCAAACAGGTCCTTGGGGTTGATACTTAAATATGCGAGGCATATTTGTTATGAGAATGTCTCATCGTGGCTGAATTACAGCAAATTATTATTAATAAGCAGATCCTGCACATAGCATCTCTATGAAAAGATAAACAGTTTTCACTGCAGTCCCTCTCAGTTGATCATATGAAAAGACTGAGGATGTCTCGCTCTTTCTATGTACGCAGATGGTAACAGAGGAGGAGACTGAATAGGTAAGTGGGAAGGAGGGCAGAGAGGAAGTAGGAGAAAATGGAAGCGGGAGACAGAAAGATGAGAGTGGGGAGGAGAGGAGGAAGGATAGTGGCGAAGATGACGAGAGGAGGGAGGGAGAGCAGAGAAAGGAGTGGGAAGAGGAGAGCAGAGAGGGAATGACAGCCATAATGTGTCTGCGTGAGTGACAGCCATGTATGAATATTGCATGTGTGATTAGGGAGCAAAGAAGATAGGGCTTAAATGGCTTGTTAACTGGGCCCCTAAATACTGACAGAAGGAGCAGGGAAAAGGAAGTGGAGGAGGAGAGGGAGTCGCCAAAATACCGACAGAAAGAAAGCTGAAGAGCGAGGGAGAGAGAGCGTAAGAAGATGGAAAAGAGATAAGTTAAAGTAAAGGGACAGAAAAAAATGGCTTGATCTTTTATTAGCTGATACAGCAAGACCTGGAGAGAGCAGCAGACAAAAGAATGGAGAAAATCGGGAAAAGCAGTCAACATGGCAGAGAGACATTCAAGCTGTAGAAACACTTACGCTCAACACGGAAACACAGGTCAGGCCCGATCCAAACCATATTCAGTCCAACTGAGTGTAGGTGATGCCACAGGTCTCGGGTCTGTGCATCAGTATGTCTAAAGGTCCATTCTGACACCAAAGCTTGTGAACACCCTGAACCTCCAACTACCGTAAATAACTATATATGTTGTTCCTACCCTCTGATGTGAGCCATAAAAGCATTTCCTGAAGCACACATTCTGGCAACATAAAATATGCTAGAGATTAACAGTTAAAATCACTGTTGAACAATAATTAACAAATCCTTTTATGTTATGACTATGCTATGATGGTTTAGCTAGCTTTAGGTGCTAAAACAACTTCCATCCATGTGTACTTATTATTCTTGCTTCTGTATTTGGTTTTTTGGCAACATAGTGTGTTAGTGGTTTTCAGCAGCTATATTGAAATTCTTAACTGCTACATTCACCACCAAATTTTAAAAAACTTCAAATAATGACAATGATTACAAGCCAGGAGTACATAAAATGTCAACTGGTCTAAAATGGTACGAAGCATGAAAGTAGGAAAATATACAATTTACAGTCAATGGGCTAAAACATGGAAAACCACTAGTAAGCTCCCATAATGCTTGGTATGTAGAGATTTGTTGACAATAAGACTTGAAACTTCCACTTTAGCCAAGACACCTTGTCATTAATTCTCACTAATTCTCACTAATTGTTTGCCGACAGTGAACAAAAACACTTGGCATGAGCAGAGCTGGTCCCTACACTGAGTTATGATTTTCTTATTATTGCTTTTATTGTTCACAGCATTTTGGACAAGTTTTTGGCAGTTAGAGGTTTTTGTTTGCAGCATCTCAAACTTGTTTTTGGCAATATGGAGTTTTTCTCAGCGCTCTTGACCAGTTTCTGGCAGTGCCTGAGCTGTGATTGGGCAGTGCTGGGCTGTGCTAATCGAAAGTGGCTGCATGCCCGTTTTGGCACCGTGTCACATATCGGCGTAGCAGCGGACACTTTCTCAACTCCAAATTCATGCTGCAGGACATTTTCTGGCAGAGAGAATTAGCTGCCCAAGCCAGACATACACGCACATGGGCACACAAACACAAACAGCACACAGATCCACATACACAGTCACACACAGTCATACGAACACTCGTAAGTGCAAAAATGTGTAAGCAGAGAGGACAAATGAGACACAGACTGAGTGGGGGTGGGTGGTTTAGGTGTGAACATGTAAATGACAGGCGTATGGACAAGAATAACCAGTCAACATGTTTTTCTGCTTTCGTTGCTTCATTTCTATGAATAAAAGATGGACCTGATTGATTTGGTAAATTACATATGAGAGATGATGTGTCTAATTTAGACATAGGCCCAAACCCAATGCCCCCCCTAAGGCCTAAGACCTGATCCCTCACAGACTTATATGACCTCACCTAGTGAGTGACTGAATGCGGCTGCAAGGGTTCAAAATGCTATAAAGAGGAATGGAACAGCACTTTACATATCACTTTACCTTGACAACTCCAAACATGCCCTGAGCCCTCAGTAGCCCCGAGTAGTGGGAAGTCTGTGGGTCCATGACGGTGGACATTGGGATTGGGCCACAGTCACAGACTTTAACCATCACCCTTTCGCACTCGCACCTCTGGCTTCCTTTATTCTTTTGTGCAGGCTTGTTTATTCATTAAATGACTTGAATGTTTACAGATGTGACTCTCTGGACACTTTCACTGCTCCACGCTGTAAAACCTCTCCGCTGTGTTTCTGTTCACCGTTGCACTCTTAAGTTTCTGTTGTAAATGTCAGAGCAATTTTTTTAAGCTGACTGAAACAATCTCCGGTGGCCAGTTTGGCAATTAGAGCAATGCTTTAACAACACTAAATGTCCCTTGAAGGTTTTGCAGGCTGGAGCTCACCTTAGTATACGTTACGTTTACACATAAACATCATCATAAATGAGAAATGGCTTGTCGCAGGTCAAATCTAAATAATTTGACAATGACACTGTATACTATCAAATCTGGCAGTTACATATAGACTAGTGAAATCAAATATTCTACAAAAGTACAATACTATAGATTTTGTGTCAGTGTCAACATGAACGCTGAGGTGCCAGGGCAATCTATTACACATGTTGAAATCAATAATTATGTTCTCAACACTGTCAATAGTAGCTTGCCATTGATGTTCATCAAATAAAACCAAATGACATACAGTAGCCTTTGACATTAAACTAGGTTTATCTTATTGTAGGTATTAATTTAAAAAAATCCTATTAATTGATTGATTATTCATCATTCATTTTGAGTTTAAAATGTCAGTACATGATGACAAATTCCCATGTTACCAGTACCCAAAGTGATGGATATTTTTGTATTTTTTCTAACAAAATAATATGTATTTTTATTCAAAGCCAACAAAAACTTGTGCCCCAAAGGGACATATTTAATGATTTGTATCAGAAACTAACATGCTATGATTCTTCCCTCTCCTGTTCCAGTAACCTGGCGACTGTCAGACCAATTCACATCTGTGAATGGGGCTGGAATCTTGAAGTTCAATTTTGATTTCCAGGGGGCATTATCAACGGTCACAGATCAACCAATCAAAGTAATGAAACACAGATCGACAGAAGAATGTAAGCAGACTAACAACATGAGAGCAGTCGTTATTCTTTTAGAGAAAATATGGCATCCAGTACATTTAATATTGTAGCAGATACAACAGACTTCTTCACATCAGCAGCAGCCATCTTGGTTGTTAACAAAAAGGCTTCAGCTTTTCTCCTGTGTCAATCATCATATTAAACCCACCTCATTTTAGATAAATGGTTGTGACTGGCCCGCCCTGTCTCAGGACAGATGGAAATCTGTCTGAATGGGAGGGGGGCCAGACCCATCTGCAAGAGTGAATAAACATGAGCTCACTGATTGGTCTGGTTTCCAGGCTTCTCCTCCGGTGGACTGTGTGAACATATAGTGTGGGAGACATGCCAGAGTGCAGACAGACGTATCAGCTTCATCACATGCTGCTTAGTTTTAAAAGCCAAGCAGCTCCTGGAATCACAGTTAACCCCTGAACAGACACACATGCACACACTTCAAAAGTTACACTCACTCACTAACCACACAAACACTGATGTTGTATATTTCAGTATATGACAGTGTCTTTAAAGGAGAGGAATTTGTAAGTTTTGCTATTGCTAAATACCCAACATTAGGAATAACAG
Source organism: Seriola dumerili (assembly GCF_002260705.1). Lineage (NCBI taxonomy): Eukaryota > Metazoa > Chordata > Actinopteri > Carangiformes > Carangidae > Seriola > Seriola dumerili. Next base: position 2,286,747 of record NW_019174923.1, read on the forward strand.
CTATTTACTTACCAGTCTAGAAGAAACGATGCGAGTTCAGCATCAAACTTCTGCATCCTTTACTCTCCAAGAGCTGCCTCCAGTGATGGAAAGCAACGCCAATGTTGACTCTTGTCTCTATCACGTCTTTTCTTCTGCTGAAGTTAGCATGCTAACCATCCGGCCCCGGCCCATCTCGTCCCTTTCTGATAGTGACTCACTGTTGCCTCCAATCTGCCCTGAAGACGTAGCACTACTCAGAGGGTGTATTATAACCTCTTGTCTTGTAAAGTCAACGATGGCCAAAGCTCTCATTCACAGTTGTTGCGTATGTCATTTACAGGAGACTTGGTAGGATATACACACATATGTAGAGATGGCACACAACACTATAAACAAACTTTTTTGTCACTTAGGAGGACATTACATTGACCTACATTCATTCAATGAAAATTCACCTCAGCCATAATCACAATACCCAACCCTGAACCATAAATCCTACAATTACCCTGAATTGTCCTAGATTATGAAATGTTTTTAAATTAACGTAAAATTTAACAGTTTACCTTGGTGGACCTTATTTTTGTTCCTATTGTCATTGTGTTAGCATATCTTTGTACCCACAAAGATAAATGCAAGTACACACACACATTAGTTCTAGTTGTTGGTGTGATAATAATTATAACTTGTAAAACAAACCTTGCGGGAACCTAATTTGTCTCCCAACATGGGAGTGGAGTCCACAAAATGTGACTTTGGAAACATGCTTTTGTCCCCCACAATGTGATGAATACGTAGTGATTGACACACACACACACACACACACACACACACACACACACACACACACACACACACACACACACACACACACACACACCATCCTCCTGCCAGAAATCACATCTTTTGCACAGACTACTCTGTTGTGCGATGGCTCGACCCAAACCATTTTTGCATTTTGCTTCACTGAAAGCTAATGAAGTGTCGTAAACATGATCTTTCACGCCGAGGTGCCCCTTCTTAGATGCACAGGCCAGACAAAATATGAACATCATTCCACATGACAAATACCTTTTACCATATTCATCGCACTGTCCGGACATGCACATCATTTCTTTTGTGAGACTCCGCTCAGTCTGTTGTTGTGTCTTACGAAAGAAAACGGGGCATGTAAAGGGGGAGGCGTCACCTATAACGTCTATGTTTAATCACATTTTCTCTGTATGGACTGAGCTGTTAATGATTGTATTATTGGCAAAAATAGGTTTAAAATTCAATACTAGAGTTCTCACTTCCATTCAGCTACCACCACGACATGTACAAGTCCACAGCACAGTGTCAAATTTATTTAATTAATATTCTTAAAAACAGATATTGAGAGATTATAGTACAATCTTGTTTGCATTTCTATCCGTAAGAAAATGCAAAGGGCATGATCTCTATGTACCTGAGAAAAAGGCAAAAGGCTTAATGTATTTCCAGCTGATGATTCAGTGTCACATACATTTGATAAATAATTATTAAAATGCAGCTCATGCAGGGCTGTGATGGATAAGCACAACTATGACATGACATTTCCAAGTAGAATCCAAGATGCTGTAAAAGTTTCTGAGCCCTTTTCCAAGAAGGAAGGAAAGAGCAAGTGAAAGAGGATGAGCGAGATGAAAAGAGAAATGAGGAAAAGAGACAGAGAGAGAGAGAATCAGGTAAAGCACAGAAAAAGGTACAGGAGTAGGGAAATGGAAACTACAGTCGGAGCCAGAAAAGTTATATAAAAGTGCTTTAAGGAGCTTATCGCTCATATGATAATCATCATTCAATTTGATTGGTTGGCAGATAGAAGGTCAAGAAGGCAGCTACTCATAATTGTGCCTCCCAGCTTGGCCCGACTGAGTCGTTTCAGGTACTGGGTATCGTGTGAATCTATGTGTGTTTGTGTGTTCTTGTATTTCTATCTATGTGAGGTCCAATTTGACTTGTAGACCTTGAGAGGGAAGACATTTTTGGATCATGAGGACATTTGGGTGTCTCTGTGTGTCAGCCTTGGTTTTAGGGTTAAAGTTAGGTTAAAGTTGGGGTCAGGCAAGATCTTCACCAGTATAGAAGTGAAAACATGTTTATGTGTGAGAGAGAGACAGATATAGAGAGACAGGTAAAGAATGAGAGATGAGATTATGTCCTGGTCCATGCTAAGCTGTAGTTGACATTATTATGGATTAAATAAAGTTTGTCTGTGGGTCAGGACATTTTTATTGGAACAATGTCTTCTCACATCGGTTATCCATTTCTATAATTAAATATCTGTGTGATCTTATACAAAACCCAAACCCACCCAACTGCTCACACTTTTTCTTTTGAAACTGAAGTTTTTAAAGTTTTTCACCGTCATTCAATTGCAATTTTGACTGTGTGGTAAAAAAAAAAAAAAAAGTCCAGCACTGCTCTGGTCGTCTTCACTCGTTTTCTCCAACAACAAGGGTTTTGATAAGTAAGATCCAGAAGTACCACTGTCACTGTCTCTTATAAATGATTGTTGTTAAAACAAAAAAACAATTTGAGAGAAATTAGTTCATCCTTAAAGGACAGTTGTCTTCCTTTGCCTTATTTACAAAAGTGAATGATGAAGTGCAGGTAATTGCTTTTTTTGAGGTAGATACGATGTTCTGGAAGAGAAACTTTTAATTGAAAAGCAGAAGTTGTCCAACTCTGTCAAGAGTTGCTCAGAAACGCCATAAGCATCGGTTCTGGTGCTTTTGTCCTTATTTTGACAAATGTGTTCTTTTGCACAAACAAAAATGAAAAACCTGCAAAAAAACAACACTACAATAAAAATCCACAAAGAAGGTTGTTGTAAGAACCTCAACTTTAACAACAAAAAGAAACAAACAACAGACAAAAATTACAAGCAAATATGCAATTTCTTGTAATTAGAAACACAGGACACAAGGTTTCTTAATCTTCACTTTCTGGCAGCTTCATTTTTATGTAAAAAACCTTTTGACTGTTAAAAGCTTGATGCAGTTCACAAGTCTTCAATAATATTTAAAAGACTTGGATAAGAAAAAATAACATAAATAGCATTGCGTGTGTGTGTGTGTGTGTGTGTGTGTGTGTGTGTGTGTGTGTGTGTGTGTGTGTTTGGCTGAGAGAGAGAGACGCAGGTGGTGAGTTTCAGGCATGGAAAGCCTTTGGAGACTCTGTTCAAACCACCAGGGAGCAAAATAAGAACATTTTTATCTCTGTTTCTATTTCCCGTCACCACTGTCTCTTTTTCTCATACTCTTCTCCTCCTCACTCCATGTTCTTTTTTCTTTTCTTTTTTTTCACATTTTCTTTTTTTTAAATGTACTCCTTCCTTCTCCATGTTCCTCTCTATGCAAGTTGTGTACAAGTAGCTCCATCTAGTGGTAAATCCTAGGGATGGCAGGTTTTAGTCACCTTCACATAGTTGTGTCTCTAAAGAATCATAATCATGGAAAGGTTACCTTTTGTTATGTTGGGTAATTGAGAGAGGGTCCAGGTGGGCTGGGCTTAGGGCATGGCCGAGGGTGGGGACTGCTTTGTTGTGACATCACAAAATTATGGAAGTCCTGATGGCTCGTTTTAGTGCTCAGTTTTTGAATAAAGGCTGTGTGTATTTCTCTGTGGACTGAGTGCTTTCATACTTTCACAGTATTAATATAGAACCTAGACCTGCTTTATAATCAGAAAAGCCATGGAAATCTCACTTTACTTTAATATGGGACATTAAATACTTTGCACCAACGTTGTGTCTAAAAACGTCCTGTATGGTTTGAAAATATGCTTCTTCGCTTTCTTTCTGAGAGTAATATGAGAAGACGACTCTCATGTCTGCATAAAACATGAAATTAAAAGGCAGGAGGCAATTAGCTAAAACCACAACTTGTTTTTACAGTTTGGTTTATGTGCAGATCAAACAGGTTTTAATTCCTGAGCTCTAGAGGTGCTGGTAGCTGGTTTTATTACCTTTAGACAGAACCATGCTAGCAGGTTCCCCCTGTTTCGTCTTTGTGCTGAAGCTAAAACATCTGTCAGCTTCATATTTACCGTGCAGACATTAGAGTGGTATTAATCTTCGCATCTAGCACCTGGCAAGAAGGCACATTTTCCAAATATGACTAACTATTGTTTTATTTATTGTTTAAATAAAGCAATATTTACAACAATGCTGCAAGGCTTCTGTCTGCCTGGCTCTGCCTGGATTAATGCGTTGTATCTTGTTTGTTTAATCTACATGACAATTTATGATTTTAGAGAGGGTTTCATGCAGTTACTTGTCTCCCCCTGCTTTCAGTCTTTATGCTAACTATAAGCTAATGTCCAAGAACGGATCCATAAAGGACAAAGTATAGTAAAATAAACAAGGGGGGCACACAGTAGTAGAAACTTGCAAGTTTTTGTGGTGGCTCACAAAAGTCACTCAGTGTTGGCATTCCATTCCAGCAGATTTATGACAGCAAGCCATTTTGTCTTTCTTTCAGATAATAACTCAGAATATGAGTTTCTGCGTTATTGATTACGGTGAAGCACTACGAGTCTTGTTTATGGAATTATACAATTTAAAGTAGAGACCCAATTACTCTGTCTGGCTCTGATAAATTAACAATAAATATGGGTAATTAAAAGGTTGAGACACAACTTCATTTGAATAATAATCTTGGTGAATAAAAACTATTTCTCTGCTGCCCTTTGTCTTCTTCCTCCCTCCCCTAACTTCCCTTTCTTTTACCACCCCACCCTTATTTTCTCTTCTGCTCTTTCTCTCAGTTCCTCCACTTGTCCTTCTTCCTCTATCTCCCTCCTGTGTTTTTGTTTCTTGCCTCCCCCTGCCTCTCCCTCTCTCTTATTGTCTCATTTTTCTCCCTCCATCTCCTCTCTCTGCCGAGGGCAACCCGGCTGTGATGCTGTTTTAGATCCACTGGAGGGATAAGTGTTGAAGCAGAACAGATTTTCCTGTTCCTGTATGAGTGTGTGTGTGTGTGCGCATCTGTGGGTGTGTGGGAGGGTGGGGGGGCGGAGGGGCATGAGTGCTGTCACCCAAACACCTGAGGACATTCTTAGATATTTTCTCAGTGTGTGTGTGTGTGTGTTTGTGTGTGTGTGTGTGTGTGTGTGTGTGTGTGTGTGTGTGTGTGCGTGTGTGTGTGTGCGTGCGTGCGTGCGTGCGTGCGTGCGTGTGTGTGTGTGTGTATGTGTGCGTGTGCATGACAGCAAAGACAAGTGTCACCTGAATGCCCCAGGCTCTTCTAATGCCTTTATCCATCCAAGTGTGTGTGTGTGTGTGTGTGTGTGTGTGTGTGTGTGTGTGTGTGTGTGTGTGTGTGTGTGTGTCAGGTGCTTGCCCATGGGGTTCACGAAGGGATAGATGTGTTTGCCTTGCAGCAGCTGATCTGTGTATCTAGCTAGATAGCTATTAAGGAAAATCTTAATGCTGCAACGTACAGTCATATTTTAGAATAGTTTCCCCTGATCTTTTAGGCTTGTACCCTCTCTAAACAAAGCAATATGTCCTTATGACCCCTTCTCATCTGTAGCATTATGTCTATTGGTTGTGACCGGTTTAACCAAAGAATGAATTTTCCCTATTTTTCGCTGTGTTGGTTGTACATTATGGCTCTATGGATCTCTCTCCTTAGAGGTCTGGCATGTCGTTCAGTTAGTCGATCCAGACTGAAATACCACAACAATTGTCGGATGGATTGGACTGTTTGTACAGATGTCCATGGTTTGCATACAATGTATCCTAACGACCTTCATGAGCCCCCAACTTTCCTCAAGCACCACAGTGAGTTTGGGTGAAATGTCAACTGACAACTGTCGGATGGATTGTCACAACGTGTGGTACACACACTCATGTCCCTGCCTGGATGAATTGTAATAACTTTGGCAATCCCCTGGTTTTTAATCTAGTGCCATCATCAGGTCACATTTTTCATTTGTTTAATGCTTTGGCTTAAGAACAAACACCTACAGAACTAACAATATACAAAATGCTTTGTGTCTAGGGCTGATTAGCAAATATGCAAACACATTCAGGGTGAGAATTTTAGCGTGCTGATGTTACAGTACAGCCTCACATAGCTGTTTGTGGCTTTGTACTTTTTGTGTTTGAGTGCATTTTAGAGGCACAAAAATGTCAAAATAATTAAAAATAAATGCAAACATTATAGCATTATAAGTCTGAAAAATAATCATCCTGCCACCCCCTGATCTGGCAACCCCTTGGCAGGGTCTTTAACCCCAGGTTGGGAACCACTCTTTTAGAGAATAGTTTCCTGTGCCAGTACTTTGGGGTGGGCCATTTCCTGTCCCAACAAAACAATGCCCTGGTTTCAGAAAATTATGTCATTAGCAAATAGTTTTCCCAGCTGGGTTTGGAAAAGTTGACTGGCCTGCGCAGATCCCTGACCTCAACTCTGTCCAACATCTTTGGGATGAACTGGCCAGGCCGTATCACCCAAGATCAGTGACAGGGGATGTTGGGTGACCCTCAGGAGTCGGCCTCTGATTAATGCCTCTGGGGAGATAAGTGGGAGCAACAGGTCTACAATTATGTTTTGCTTTGCTTGCCCATCACACCAAAGAGGTGTGTCTCTAACCACCACGTCACCCACTTAGTTGTTCCTATTTCCAGAATAATGAAATCATTGTCATGGGTCAGTCTGTAACGTCTCTATTTCTGTCAGCCTTCTATATATAAATTTACACCAGTTTCGCCGATACATTTGCTGAGGTCAGAGGTAGCCTCCACACCAGTTCAAACCAGAATCTAATTGCAGAAGCTGTCGTCACTTAAAAATACACATGGTTGACAAAATAAACGATCAACAAACAATCTACAGCCTAAAATGTCATAAAACTGATTCAATATGCCTCTGATACAATCTTAACAAAAATGTAATATCATCTTCAATGACTTAACATTTGCTCCAAAGCTGTTGTACTGCATTGCATTTCATACTATAGGCATTAATGATATTGTGTTCAGTCTGCTCCCTTGTGTAATGTGTGCACCTAGTGGTTTATTTCAGTTTCGGTTGGTGGGTGTTGGTTTGGCTGCTGGTTTGTTGGTTGACAAGCCAGGGGACTGATTCAGTGTGAAGATGCTGCCTTCATGTGCTCTTTGTAACCTCCATACCCCCTGACTCTTACTTGTATGATAATTATGCACAGATGCAATAAATCAAACTGTGTGTGCTCATTTATTTGTTTTGATTTGTCATGATGTTTAGTTTTCACACATTGCAACATACAAAATTTGTCTATCAAACATTACTTTGCCTGGATTTCTGTGCATAGTTATATAATTCTGAATAATTTCATAATTTGCAAAATAGTTCTATATGTCTTAAAACATGTCTGTCCCATTCAGTGGTTCACCTCCCTTCCGTTTTAGCCCATGATTTACACTCAGCTGTCAGTTAATTAGGGACACCTAGCTTAAACTAATGCACTCTAATACAAGAGTCCAGTAATAAATCCTATGTTCATGATCAGTGTAAGGTTCAGTTTTTATTGAAACTGTTTCTGTGAGATGCTGATTTGACTTTGTGGTTATTTTGGAGGCTGCATGTTTTGGTATTGCATTATATGGAAAGGTGTTTCTATAGTTTTGTCCACCCCATTTATATCAATGAGGGTATAAAAATACCTCTCTATGTAATGCAACACAGTATGGACTTACCAATTCTCACTAATACTGAAAGTATTTTGAGGGCTGTACTTTTGTAGTAATTAGATTTTGAACAGAAATGCACCAGTATGCGGACAGGCTATGGTCAAGTATTATTTTTAATGTTCGGACAAATGCACAACTGGCGTTTTTGTCTGTGTTGTAATGTTGTAATTGCAACATTTCCGACAGCACCTGAAGGCAGCATTGGTGTGGTGGGAGAGGCTGGTTTGTTGACTGACTTCGGCTGCGCTGTACCTGCCACTGGCGAACTAGCTAGCAACCTTGTCAGAGTTCTAGCCATTCAGTTTAACGAGATGTCAATAATGTAACTTTCGTCGTACCTGTAGCCACATGTTCTGGCACAAGATGATGATCGCCTGCAGATGAATTCCGTGTTATCGGACAATTTTTTTGTAACCGAGCACGACGTGGTTTTAGCTAGCGTTAGCTTAAGTTACAAGATTGACAAGATAGACGGCTAAAGTTCCTCCGGAGAGAGAGATGGGTAACGCTAGGCTGACCAGAGGTAGCTTATGTAGCAGGTTAGCCAGCTGAGTGCGACATGGAAATAAGAATATTTCCACATGGATTTCGACCATAAATAAACTGTTATCTCTTCGTGCAGGTGTTTGAGTACTGATCTTAAAGGACTGAGCAGCAGTGTCCGGCTGTAGCCGTCAAACTCTCGCTCGTCCTGGCCGCTGCGCTGGCCTAGGAGGCTAGCAGCAAGCTAGCCGCACGTCTGGCTCATCTACCAAAGTAAGTCTTTACACTACCTAATAATTCACCGACAGCTTTATCCAATTTATTTTTTCAACGTTTAAAACGTAAACTCGTAGCGTTAGTTAGCCAAGTTGCTGAAATACATTTGCATACTCTGCTTACATGATAATTAACGTTAAGTTACATAGGTGGGTGTGTGAGGGTGCTAGCGTTAAGTTAATCTATTGCAGCTATAGCTAATGGTAGCACATAAGATCATGGCCTGGATGAGTTTGTTCTTCAGCTAAGTTTCTAATATTTGTCCGGATCTAACTGTTGATTTGAGATTTTGCTACTTGACATAGCAACCTTTGGGTGAACTTTACATAACAACAGACATCGTCCAGAAAACAAGGCATTCCTCCCTTTCAGTTCTGGCATTCTTATTGTCTGTGTAGATTGTCCATTCAGTTATAAAACTCATGAAGTAGGTCATGTGAAGATTTAATATAGTGATGCTGCTGAAAGTCGGAAGTATTGATATTTTAGAGCTTCATGGTGAACAGTCAGTGTAAATCCTTGACTGAATTGATATGAGGTGTATGGCCAGTTATCCTTGGGTCAGGATTTTGCAGAAGTTAACGAAATGTATTAAATTTCACGAATGTCAAAGGTGCCGTATTTTTTTTCCCTCTTTCTGTGGGAAATGTCATTACATCAGACTGCATGCTCCATGCTTCAGTGTACTGTTTCTTTGCTTACTGACCATTATTCATACAAAGGCTGAATTTAGTAATTCGTTAAAGGAGTAGTTGATTGACATAAAATTCACCAACAGCAATTATGATGATCAACTGAAAGTTTACATACTAAGTAAATAAACTGTTTTCTTACCATTTTCATTTCCCCAATTGTAAGGATTTGTTGCTTTTCAGTTTAATTTTGTTGTGAATTGAATCTCTCTTTTTGCAAATTACTCTGATAAATTGTAACGTTATTAGTCACTACTTATAGACTGACTATTTATAGATTACAACAGTACTTGATAAATAATCGATCATGAAAATAATCACACCTGCTTGTGAAGTTTTTGTGTTTTAGATGTTTTACAACTTTTGAATCAAGGTGAATAAGCTTTTTTTGAACACAGACCAATAGTCAATATTTAGAAGTGACGCCATAGAAACCTGCACTACTTCAGACATGCCATAGTGATGTTGGTGGCTTCTTTCATTAGTATCCGTCTAGTACAAATACTCACTTTTTGAGGAACTGCTTGCTCATTGCAGATTTGCAATTGTGTCTTATTTGTCTCTAAAATGATTGACCATAGTGTATATGTAGTGCTTTGCAATTTTTCTTATATCCCTCTCCTGATTTAGTATGTCTCAGAATTGCTTCATAAGTTCCCTTTTCTAAATTATGCAATTTTCACACGCAAAAGTACATTTTTCCCTCAAGAAATGAATTGATTCTGATTCACACATGGTGGAGTGAATAGTTTTTATTTCAACACAGCTGAACTCCTCCTTATTGTGTTACCTCTAATCGGCCAAAAAGAGCTCATATTAGTAATTTAAGGGTAATTATATTTTTAATGCTAAAAAAAAAAACATTGAGAAGTTTTAGTAATCATTAGAACTAGTTTGTTATGCTGTTGATAAGCTACATATAAAAAATGAGAATGGAACCTCAGCATCTATGAATGCTAGGTTATGATTGTGGGAGAAATAAAACATCCTTAATTCAGCTCTCAGCTTGAGTCTTTGAGTTAAAGGGAGATGGGGTTAACGGAATAGCAGCTGTTTGAAAGAGGTATTCTGCTTTGCCTCTGCAGAGTGTAAAAAGTGTTTACATCTCACAGTAAGGATTGTATGTAGTGAGAATAATATATTTAAAACTTGGCTAACACTAAGCTGGTATCAAAATATGCTGTGCAGCAGGGCTAAAAATCTCAATATCCCATTTGCAGTGAAACTTCTGAGTGTGTTTGATAACTCTCACTGCAAGTAGCCTATTTTTGAATTAGATTTACAGATTTTATAACCTTTTTCCAGACAATGGTCCCTTTGTACTGCAGCTTTATGTAATGCTTGAATTTTGATAACAGTTGTGCCCATGTTCCCTGATTATGATGTTAAATTCATCACACTTTGCTGAGAAAAAGAAGCCGTCCTTATTTCTGCTGACATTTTCTTTTAACTGATTGAAGGTTGCGTGTCGTTGAGGGACTCCCTGCCAGCCATGGACACTGTGACAGACACATGCCCCGCGGTGCATCAAAATGGAAATGCCCATCGGGAGTTTCCAGACACAAGACCAGCCGCTGCTGTTCTGAGGCTTCATTTCTACCACAGCAGCCAGGGAGCAGCTGACTGCAGCTTACTCAGCTACCCACCTGGGGACTATGTGGCTGAAGAGCTGTGTATAGATGCAGCCAAGGCGTGCAGTGAGTACTCAAAGCTCTACAAGCCTGCATAAAGCACCCTCATTCATGTGTTTTGCTGTAACTCAGGGCATAGGTCCCAAGATAAGGTTATCAAGAGGCCACAGTGAAACCTATCAGCAAAAAAATCGTTGGCTTGTTCAATCATCTCCATGCTTTGTTTACAGTCGAACTTTCTTTACTCTGTTTAAGGATAAGCAAAAATGTGATAGCTTTGCTTTGCTGTTTTTTTTTTTTTTGTTGTTGTTGTTTGTTTGTTTGTTTGTTTTGCATAGGTACAATTTAAGAGTTAATAAAAATATGATGCAACTAATACATAGAGCAGGGCCGTGAGGTCGGGGGAGGGCTTGGCAAGACTAACCTGCATGTTGTTGGAATCGCACATTATGTGTTTGATGATAAACCAAACATAGCTGACATTTTAGATAATCTTAATTGACCTTCTGTTCACCTGTGTTGGTACTAGAAACAGATAGCTTTCAAATGTGTGTCCTAAGGCGTATTGTAATACAGTAAGTGCTCTTCAGCCCTGAAGTAACACAATTTCCACAGGTATACTGTAGTTTGTTTGTGCACTTCATTTTATAGAAATAAACAAACAAAATGTATTTCGGACCAAGCTAGTAACACACAGCATAGACGAGCTGTATTGTTTTAAAGATCATGTTATATATAATCAAATGGAGTGTTAGTTCACAGAACATAATGTGGTTTCTCATTCTTTGTCTGCTTTAGGTATATCACCTCTGTACTGCAGCCTTTTTGGTCTCTTCAGAGAGCGAGATTGCTTGTGGTTTTCACCAAACCACATCTTCCAGCTTGACGAATCGGCTTCAGAAGATGTGTTTTTCAGAATAAGGTTGCATTATTTTCCCTCTGTGTTGTCTCTTCAGCATCTTCTCCAGATTAAAAGTCAAATATCCTTGTGACTTGATACATTTTCCTTATCACCATTTACTACAGGTACTACTTCCCTGGCTGGTTCAGTGGTGGGGCATCGCGGGCATATCGATATGGCGTCACCAAGGGGTCAGAAAGCCCTGTCCTCGATGACTTTGTAATGTCATACCTGTTCTCTCAGGTAAGCACCTCAGCATATAGCCACCATCCTTATTACATATAATGGTTAGAAATTAGGGCTTAATATGCAGGAACAGTTTAACAAAAATATTGAAGAGCATTTTGTAGATGTTTGTTCGTACGTTGCCTTGCAGCCTAGTATTCTAGATTAGGCATCAGAAAACAAGCAGCTCATATCCTTGACATGTGCGGTGATATCAGTTTTGTTAGCTTGCAAGTTAGGTCACATCTCAAAATTTCATTTTTTAAAGTATTGCCCAGGGACACTGATAAAGATAGAGAAGTATCAAACTATAAAACAAGAGAGCTGGCACTTTTAATGAGTGCAGTTATTGCTCTTACGTGAGGACGAACTCAGTTTTTGGGAACAATTTTGCACCTTGTGGGCCAAAATCCGCACTTTGGCTTCATTCCAAGGCTTTTTCTGTGCTGAAGGTCTGAAAGTTCATAGCAGCCTCAGAGCAGAGCCATTGTCCTAAAATGTCATTGTTTGCTGTTAAGTTCCCGTCCTTGTCTGAAACAATTAAGTCTGCCACACAAAGTATTGAAGAGGTGCAGTCAGGATGCCAGTAAGGCTTGATTACTGACATGGCAAAGCAGGAAGTTGTTCTAGCCCCTCAAGACTTGGCAAATGCACAGATTTCCTTTTTGGAATTTGACCAAACACTAATATTTGAGAGGACTACACACTACATTAGCACAATATCCACTATGATGATAAGGGTCTTAAAAGAGGCCCTGCATTGAGGCCCTGTCATGGAGGGGGGCCCACTACGGTGTACATGTTCATGGTAATTAAGAGAGATGTCACCCAGTGCAACGGTGTGGCTCATTTATGATTTTTTAACAGTTTAATGACATCAGTCAAGGTCTTTCACACAAAGGAATCCAGCTAGCGTTGGCTACACAGGCAGTACTTGTTAAAATCAATTCTTTGTTGGTTTTGTCCTTTTCATGCGTTTTTTTGACAGTCAGAAAAATATATCATATCACCAGACCTATCCATTAAGGTTCCTGACATTTTTATTGTGCAAACTGCACCATCCAAAAATGTCAGCTGCTCAACATGTTATATTACTAGTGTTGATTATTAGGGGTGACATGGGTTCACGGGGGGGTCAGTATGGGCCAATTTTGCATTTTTTCCCTAAGGCCCACCAGCAGGTTAAGCTGGTCATGGAGGTCACAGTACTACGACTTTATTAAAGTCTTAGAGGTCACCAAGTCTGAAGACGGAAAGCTTTACCTGCCAAGGGTTGGGAGACCAAACTCATTTCCCTCTGGTTTTGTGTGCTTGAATTGCGTACATTTTCAATTCGCTCTCTCTCTCTGTTGGCAGTTTGAGTATTTGTTCTTGCATTTTTGGTCAAAGGAAAACAGAGTTGTAACAGTTAAATGTCTCCGTAGGACAGGTGGAAACCTAAGGGGCCTGAGTCAAGAAATGCTTTATGTTAACCACAGTGCAATAGAAAAGAAGTTTGTAGTACAGGTGAATCCAGGTAACTTAAGCCAGTAATATGACTGGAGCTGACCTCTTAGTGAACTAAAGGATTATGTGGAATTATGCCTGTGGAAATCTGCCCCCGGTGGCTTGGGAAAAGCCTAAAAGGGAGAAGGGAAGCACATCTGCGGGGGTCATTTGAGGGTGTAGCACATTGTGTATTTGCCGCCATTAAGCCATTACACATGCTCGCATTCACTTCGGACAGATGTTGTGTTTTGCTTTATGAAGGATATGTTTCATTCTCACAGTCTAATCTAGAGCTGAGCTTCTGTGTTTGTGATAAAGAAAGGCTATTATGACTTGGAAGGGGAAGTGTGTCTCTGAATTCACCTGCTGGATTTTCCAATGTTATCTTGTAGTTCTGGTCTGTTTAGTTTTCACACTGATTTATTACAATAAAAACAAGAGTTGTAGCCATGATGTCAGATGAGCTGACGGGAGGCTCATTCATTGGTCAGTTGTGGTGAGCCGTCATCCTGCATTGCAGGCAGTGCATGCAGTGCTACATGGACCTGCAGGGAAAACGAAAACAGTTTGTTCCAGTCACTGAGAGCAAGTCATGTTGTACTAAATTGTTCTCTGAGTCGTTATTTATCTTGTCTTGTGGTTATGACAAGCTCATAGTCGTTGTATATGAGCTTCTGTCACAAATAACAAGGGGAAATAGAATCAGAGAATGGACATGGACATGGTGAGGCTCTGATTAGTAGATAAATAAATTTGTGTAACATTTGAATTGTTCAGGTGTCACACGCGTCACGTTCTGTTCTGTGGCCGGGCTTCTTTCCATCAACTCAATAAACCATCTGCACCACAGTTTATTCAGACGCCAACGCAGAGATACCTTTGTGCCATTGTTGGGCCATGCCATGATTCAGATAGCAGCAGGGAACATAGCCTAAAACTGTTGGATTGATACAAACTCTTTCACACACACACAAACACAAACACACGGAGTACAGACTTTGGTAGTTCACATATGAGCAGGTGAGGAAGTGTGAAGAATCTGAACACACCTGTACACTTTATATGCCATCAGATTGGTTCACCAGTAGTCCCTAACAGCCACTGTGTTACTCTCATCTCTGTGTGCAGTGGAGGAATGACTTTGTGAATGGCTTGGTGAAGATCCCCAACTCCCATGAGACTCAGGAAGAGTGCCTCGGTATGGCTGTACTCGACATGACAAGGACAGCCAAGGAAAGACAGATGTCGCCACTGGACATCTACCACACTATAAGGTACAAGTGAAACACAAAGGCTGCTTTTGACCAGATGTGACACAAGTAGCGGCTAAGCACTATGTGATGTAATGGAGCCAAATACAAAACCTGGTTTTCAGCATTGATGCCAACACAATGTCTTTTTGGATACTATAAGGACTAATAAATGGACTTTTTTTTTCTACAGAACTTTTTTTTGTTCATTGACCAAAACAAAACTAACTTGAAACACAACATTAACTAATCTTGAATTTTGCCTAAATAAAATTATCTTCAAATCAGGAAAAATTGGATCAGAAAGTAAGTAAATAAGCATTCAGTGTCAGCTCTCACAACCTGAGAGTTTTTGAATCCCTTTATTATGAACATGATTTTTTTTTTCCTATTTCACTAATGAAAAATGCACAAGTGAGCAACTTTTCTATTCAACCTAATAATATGTTCATGGCATCTTGCTGTATGTTTCACACAAAACAACACCTTATTATATGCAAACACAACATTCAAAAATAAGAGTGACACCCATATCTACATAATATGATATTTGTAATGGATTTACAACATCTGGCTTTATGCTGATAAACAAAAATCTACTGAATCTCCTCCAGCTACAAGTCCTTCTTGCCAAAGGACATGAGAGCTCAGATCCAGGACCGCAACTTCTTGACACGAAAGCGGATCCGCTTCCGCTTCAAGCGCTTCATCCAGCAGTTCAGTCAGTGTCGGACCACAGCGCGCGACCTCAAGCTTAAGTACCTCATTAGCATGGAATCCCTGGAGAAGGCCTTCTACACGGAGACTTTCCAGGTCAGAGAACCGTCCAGCGGGCAGCTCATCATCCTGGTGGCAGCAGACACTGGCATCCAGTGGTGTCGAGAGAAGCTGAAAGATTCTGACCAGGTTCGTGCTGTTCTTCTTCTTTTTTTTTGCCTTTTTTTTCAGCTGTAATTTGCTTAACATGCTTTAACAGACTTTTATACAGAGCAGTGTAAAATGAGTGCAACACAGGAAGGAAACCACTAATTCCCAGTGTTGATGTCAGAACTCCACAACACTGAAATGCCACCCAAAAGAACAAGGAAATAAAAACTTTATTGCATCCCAAAGCATGAGCAGTGTTTCAGAATATACTACATTTGCCGCATTATTTATAATGAGTGACTATGACAGTATACGTTTGAATGTTTCTAAAACATTTTTGGATCACAATGGAGTTCTGTCGCTTGGAGGCATGAGATATATCAGCCTATATCTTTTTTTTTTTTTTAAACAAAAATATGAAGTCATAAGCTATTGTTATTCTGTTTGGCCAGGAGCTGCAGACCCTGTGTGACTTCCCTGATGTTACTGACATCAGCATCAAACAGGCAAGCAAGGAGGGTGCTGCAGAGAGTCGGGTGGTCACCATCAACAAGCAAGATGGCAAGAATCTGGTAATTTCACTTTTCAAACCCCTTTCCGTCTGCTGTTTTCACCAGAGCAAACACTGTGAAGCATTTGCTTTCCTCCCCTGCTTTTTCATGCGGAGAACAGAAAAAAAATATAATGCAGTGTCAAATCCACAGTTTGGTTGGTTTACACCATCTTGTCTGAACAGGATCCTGCTGATGTGCTCTGTTGTGGTTTTTCATACATTTCAGGAGCTGGAGTTCCCCAGTTTATCTGAAGCGCTCTCCTTTGTGTCCCTCATTGACGGCTACTATCGGCTGACTACAGACGCACATCACTACCTTTGTAAAGAAGTGGCACCTCCGAGGCTTGTGGAGGCCATCTCTTCTCATTGCCACGGCCCGATTTCGTAAGTGAAGAACCTCAAAGCTTGATTTGTATTTGAATGTAACCCATCTCTAATCCTAAACTTGAAATATTATGCTAATCTGTGGCGCCTCCACTGCCTCACTCGAGTGTCAAGATAACAGACGACTCCTCAGATTTGTGGCCACATTACCTAATTTTTTCAAAACTGACAAACCAACAGTCACTCATCCGTCCCACAGAGGTTAGCTGGGCACAAAATGAAGTGCAAATGGGCACAGCTGCAAATTATGTTCTCTACGTTCCTCACACTTGTACTTATGCTGCTTCGAGTGCTGAATTGCACCAGTCACCTTTGTATTGGCAGTAGTTAAACTTTCCACATTGGTGTTTAGTACAGAATTCTACAGGAGGAGTATGCTAAAACAGCTTCAGTTGTTCGTGGCATGTATTTCACAATATTTTGGAAGTATTCCTTTGAGTTTCTGGTTCATGTTGACATGATTGCATCACATAATTTCACAGATTCGTTAGCAGCACATTCATGCTGCAACTCTCAATTTCTTTTTATTTTGTTTATTTATTAAATTTTTTGTTGTTGTTGCAGAATGGAGTTTGCCATCAACCGGCTTCAGAAGTGTGGAAACAAGCGGGGCCTTTACATTTTGAGATGTAGCCCTAAAGACTTCAACAAGTATTTTCTGACTTTCCCTGTCGAGGTAGGTAACACTGTCCTGCAGTAGTGGGCACATTTCACCATAATAACAATAATAATGATTATAGACTTTATTTGTGTGCCACCTTTCTTAGGGTTAACTCTAAGTGCTTAACAATAAAGAAATCACATGCAGGTTGTATTTTCTTCAGTAAGGGTTTAACAATAGTTGTTTTGAAGGTGTCCAGGAAGGTTTTTGTTTGAAAAGATGTATTGACTTGAAACACTGTTGAACACCCGCTTAAAAAATACTGTAGGTACAGGGTCAATACATGAGGTGGAGCAGTTATACTCAGTGACAGTCCACTGTAATACAGGTGAATTTTCCCATTGTTATATATATATATGTATATATATATATTTTTTTTTTTTTTTTTACAGGGTTTACTGAGGTCATCTGTATTTATATCAGCAGCATTACTGGCTCTGTTATTGAAGAACAATGCAAGTTGCTCACATTTTGATGCAGAGAACTGTGGAGGGGTGGGGGCAGTGTCGAGTAGCTGATCAGTAGTGGAGGTTGATATTCCAATCCGTTCTTGCCAGACATATTGCTTTGTTATAGGCACCCACAGCTTCTTTGTATTTATTACAATGAACTGTGAGTCTAGTGTTCCTCTATCCATCCGCTGCCCGACAGATTCACTTAATTTCAT
This sequence comes from Seriola dumerili, assembly GCF_002260705.1. Lineage (NCBI taxonomy): Eukaryota > Metazoa > Chordata > Actinopteri > Carangiformes > Carangidae > Seriola > Seriola dumerili. The sequence continues at coordinate 2,304,503 of NW_019174923.1, forward strand.
TAACACATGCTGTTTAACCATGGGGAGATTCTGTCAGTCAACCTCTTTTTTTAACCTTTTGTGGAGCAGCGGTTTTTAAAGCAGATGACAAGGCACTGTTGAAATTTTCAACCGTGTCATTTAAAGAGCAGTCACAACTGCATGGTACAAAGGATCTTATAATATTGGGGAATTCTGCGTTAACATCTGTTCAACTAAAAAATTCCCTTCTAGTCTTTAAGATTAGGTTGGCATCAAAAAACACACAAAAACAGGTAATTTCTCTACTGAAACATTATCAGTGTTGAACCCTGTTGTTTTCACTGTATAGGTCTAGAATGTTACCATGCTGATGAGTGGCTTCACACATGTTGAATGAGTTGAAAGCTACACCGTGAATTCACAGGGTTTAGAGTCATTCTTTTTATTGATTTGTATATTCAAGTCTCCACTCAGGATTCATTTTTAATATCTAGTAATACCATTGGAGATCAGCTCTGAGAATCCCTGTAGAAATAGCGATGAATATCTCGTTGGCCGATACAATGTAATGATGAGCACTGATAATTCTGCTTTGAGCTCGAGCAAGATATTCAGATGATATAGATTTAGCCAGGTCAATGTCGTTACACACAAGCTGTGCAGAGAAAATGGCTGCAGTTCTGCTATGTTTTGTCTGACTGTCTGATAAAATTTTCAGTTCGAAGGACAAGCCTCTATCATTGTTGCTGCACCAGTAGCCAGGTTTCAACTAAAAACATACAATGCAAATTCTCTTCAATTGTCAGATTATTAACCAAAAAGGATCTGTTGACCTGTTACCGGCTCATTTCGTCTCTAGGGTTTCTTTGGCAGGAAAGGAGACTGGCTTTGGCTAAACACTGACAAATTTTAAGAAACGTACCAAATGATTTGTTATCTCTACAGTGTGTTTGACAATGCTAACCGGCTGTTTTAGATCACCGGTATGTTTAAGGAAGCGATATGGGGTCTGTCTCAGTGATGATGTCTGTGGTTATTGCTATTGCAGTTCATCAGTTTGACTGAGCTTCAGCAGGCAGGGAAGGGAGTCATTGGGTCCTCGATTGGAACAGAGATATCCTCTGAACGCTTTGGGTGATGTAAAGCAGAGGATCAGGCAGTCTGCCTGTGTGCATTGTCCTTCATGCTTATCCACACGTTTTTGTTTGGGTATGGCATCCCAAGAGCATGACGTAGGTTGGCACCGAGTCGTCTGGATCCACTGATGTTTGGATGAACCCCACCAGGTTTAAAGTGGTCTTCATACTTCCAAAAGATACTGAAATTGTCAATAAACAATAAACAAACATGCAAGTGACAGTCCCTCAGTTTCTCTAGTAGTATCGAATAGTCTTTTTTTTCACGATCTCTGAGCCAATTCTCTTTTGCAGAATGTCAAAAGGCCCAGTGTGGATGATAAGCCTCATATTACTTGGATGTGTAGAGAGGATAACTGGCAGCAACCCTGTTAGCTCCCTGTCAGACAGCCACATACCAGAAAGACTACCTTGTAGCATTTGTGTTTAATAAGCCTTCAAACTGGACTCCCTGGGTTATAATTCATCTTGTCACCTGTGACATAGCAGCATGTCTACAGCAACACTGCAGCCTGAGATTTTTGATCCAGTGTTATTGTCGTTCTTAAGGATCTGAAAAGGATTCTGTGCCAACTTTCAGTTTTAAATACTCTGCACTGCAGACACATTTTGGTCACACTGGTTCAATGCAAAGTTACATCTAAAGGCTACATGTAAAGTAATGCATTCTCTTCTTGTTTTAATCCTCAGTGTTTTCATTGTAAAATTGAAATCTTCATCTGTGGTTCTCCCTCTTGAATAACTGCTGATTCACTCTCTGAAACTTGACTTATATCCATTTCCACTTCTCTGTCCCAGGTGTATGACACTGTAGAATACAAGCACTGCCAGATAACCAGGTCTGCCAGCGGTGAGTTTAACCTCAGTGGAGCCAAAAGAAACTTCAGTAGCCTGCAGGAGCTACTCAGCTGCTACCAAAAGGAAACTGTGCGCTCTGACAGTGTCATTTTCCAGTTCAGCAAGTGCTGTCCACCTAAAGCCAAAGGTAAGGCTAACAGAATCTGGATTTGTCCAGTGTGTGTTTTTGAGAGATTAGTAGACATTAGCAGAGTCTATGACTGGATGCAAGCATGCATGGAACATGTTCAGTATCCTAAGATGCAGACACACCAGGCTTCTCTATTGAATGTGTGTATGGGGATCTCCTACCAGTTTACAGACATGGTAATTGAACTGGGATGATCAGTTGGTGTCCATTGGCCTCCAGCTCTGTGAGTTTTAGATGCTGCAAGACAGGATTTAGGACTCCTGACAAGAAACTTTGTCCCCATACAACAAATCAACTGCCCTGCATTAGTTAAGGCTTATCTAGTGCAGCCCAGTTTGATGCTTACTGTTGTTTTATTCAGTGGGTTTTTAAGTACATACTGACTAGTCACTAAGAGCAAGGGAGAGAGCATTTTCCTAACTGGGATGCATGGAGCACAAACTCACAGCCAGGGTGCCTCAAAGGTGACCCAGTCCTTTCCGTAAGTAAATGAAAACTGAGCTTTGAATTATAATAACTGAAGTTTCAACATGTCACATATTCCATCCCTGACTCACACTTTCATTTCTCAAGTTTATCTGTCAGTTGGAGTCTTTATGTTTGTGCACTTTCAACTTAGTAAGCTGTAACTGGTTTAATATAAGAATGTGTTCTTGTCTTTCCACCATCAGAAAAGTCCTGCCTGCTTGTGTGCAGGTGCAACAAGGGCTCAGAAGTGCCTCTATCTCCATCACTACATCGACACAACATCAGTCAAATGGTGTTTCACAAGATCAGGAAAGAAGATCTGGAATTTGTAAGATTAGTTTGCATTTTCAGGATTAATCATGTCTCCATCTCCTCGTGTATGTCACAATATCATTGTGCGGCACTATTATTTTACTACATCATCATTTTGCCCACAAGTCAAACTCTGACTTCATTAAGTTAATCACCTGTTAAGGGTTAGAATTTAATGCTTATGATTCCTGAATTGAACCTGCGATTATGTTCTTCCTGTCAGATGGAGAGTCTTGGTCAAGGGACATTTACAAAGATCTTCAAAGGGGTCCGCAAGGAGCTGGGAGATTATGGACTTGTGCACCACACAGAAGTTGTCATGAAAGTGCTTGATCATGCCCACAGGAATTACTCTGAGGTGTGTGGCTTTAAAGCTGTGCTAAAAGTCGTCTTTGCGGGAACACTGACTGGGCTCAGTTCTTACAGCCACTAATTGGTTATTGGTTAAAAAAAAAAAAAAGAAATACAAAAAGTAAACAATACTGAAGGTTAAAAACTGCAGTGTGTTCATCATGCTACTTTAGGTTGGAAGAGGTTTTGAGGTCCTTTTAGATGCCATTCAACTCATGCTAAGTCCACTGATTCCCAACCAGGGGTTTAACTACCCCAGGGGGTACTTGTGCATTTACCTGTAAAAACTGAGTAACTCAACTGATTTAAAAGAAGTTAAAATGTGTATTTAAAGTGCTGGATAAATGGCTGAAATGTCCAATTTTTTAAATCATTTGTATATATTGATTGCACATGATAGGTGGTGTCAGTGAAGTAAATTAAGCTCATCTGATATGGTCATGGCCTTATGTCCTGCAAGAACAGGTTGAGAGAGGTTACATTTTCTGTAATTCAGTCCCAGGTGAATCACAGGAGCATATCTTTTTTTTCTGACATGGGCACATAAATAATTTGGTTTTATGACTTTGTCTTGTCCTGCAGTCTTTCTTTGAAGCTGCCAGCATGATGAGTCAGTTGTCCCATAAGCACCTGATCCTTAACTACGGCGTGTGTGTCTGCGGAGAAGAGAGTAAGTCTGCATCTCTCAACTTGTCGTGCAACAAGCATACTGAATGTCCTCAAATGCCCACACAGTAACACTGCCGAATGAGCTTGGTCTAATGATATCAAGACTCTACCATGCTCTGCTATAATCTTGACCGGCCTCTTTGAGCCTGAGGCATGGTGGGCTGTTCTTAGAAGGATTACTATACCCCGCCCCAGAAACTCTTTCACCTGCCACACTCTCTCATGCACATGTCTGCATTGCTCAGACTGATCAAGTGGAAACACTGATATTATTTTAAAGGAAAATATTCACCTGAATCATTTCAAAACTTAAAAAAACCAAAACAACTATTGACAAAGTAACCTGCATGACTGGTCCTTTTTCTTGTTTGGGAGGGTATTACTTTTATTTGAATGGACTACTAACAAACATAGAGGTGTGTAAAACCTCAAGAGTAAACACTTCACTGTTTGATTTACAGTGAGTAATCTGTTGTAGAGGAATAAAATTTGCCACTCCTGACCAACAAGACACAGTTTTAAATATAAATAACTGAGTGTACCTCAGCATTTTTCTATCTTTACTGTTCTGACACCAAATCACAAACTTAATTAGACCATCTAAAAGTGAACTGTATCCCTGTCATTTTGTCAAGTGTCATCGAGAGACACTTAAGTCCTGCTCTCTCCCTGCAAGTGGCTTTGGTTAACACCATTTGCAAAGTGGATCATCAGGGTAATAGCATCGAATGACATGAAGTGAAGAGGTTTAAAACTTGGGTTGTGATCGCAAGATCCTGAGTTGATTTTAAATAAGATAAAAAATGCTTTCATTTCTTATAGACATTATGGTGCAGGAGTATGTGAAGTTTGGCTCACTGGATACCTACTTGAAGAAGAACAAAAACTCTATAAACATCCTGTGGAAGCTTGAAGTGGCAAAGCAGCTGGCCTGGGCCATGAACTTCATGGTATGTAGCCATGTAATGTCCGATTTAATGCATTTACCAGCTGTTCACCAAGTATTGAGAATGAAAATTTTGAGTGATTGTTTTCTCAGTGTAGGTAAGAGACTGATAGCTCTCTCCTTTTCTGTACCTGCAGGAAGAGAAGCATCTTGTCCATGGGAACGTGTGTGCTAAAAATGTTCTTCTGATCAGAGAGGAGGACCGGAGGGCTGGGAACCCCCCCTTTATCAAACTGAGTGACCCTGGCATCAGCATAACTGTCCTACCCAAAGAAAGTGAGTTGGTCTATTTTCAACATAACTGTAATACACCTCTTTAATCAACAGAGGGCAGTATGTTTCTATTTAACAAGGCTGTGATGGCAGTGAGATGATACCATCTTAAATCCACATTGCATTGGATTGCTTCATTGTTTATGGTGTTTTGTTAAAACAGGTAAAACTGATCTGTAAGACATTGGGATATGCTATTAAAATAAAGAAAATGAGTTTAGTTTAATAGGAATTGATTCTTTTTTTTATTACTAGATGCAGAGTGATGTATTATAGAGTGCAAGAAGTGCACCCAATTACAGCATAAAACTAAACTGAATCAATTAAAATCTTGTCTGAAAATGTGCTCTAATTAAATCAAGTCTTTACTAACAGTGGTGGTTTAAATGTTTTTGTTTGTGCTCAGTCCTGATTGAGAGGATCCCTTGGGTTTCCCCTGAGTGTATCGAGGACCCTGCCAACCTCAGCCTGGCTGCAGACAAGTGGAGCTTTGGCACCACACTATGGGAGATCTGCAGTGGTGGGGAGAAACCTCTATCAACACTGGACAACTCTAAGGTAGGGCTGGGTGGTTTGACCTAAAACATAGACTATCAAGGTATATACTTAATATCAGATGGTAACAATATTGTGCATATCATGGTATATGATTTTTTTTCTCAGTTTTGTTTAAAATGAGGCACAAGATGCAGTAGGGTTGAGAATTTCTCGGTATCTCAAAATTCTGTTCCAGTTTAATGACATTTATTTGCTGATTCCGTTTGCTGTATTTTAATACCATATCTCCATCGCTTTTGTGACTGTATGACCATTCACAATGACATCATGATTAATATATACCTCATAGAAACAGTTAGCAGAGCAGGTCGTCATATTTTCCAACATTGTCAGCTGATTGCTTGAGGCTTCTCTGTTTGCTACAACAGCAGGTTGTAATTTTTTTTCACTTCTGGTTGGAAACACACCTTGTGAATTTGAGTTTTACTTGTTTAGCTGCAATATGTTGTCCTGATGTGACTCGGCTTGCACTCTTCTTCTTCTTCTTTTCAGTTTACTTCAAAATAAAATCCAAACTGTGTCATTTTTACTTACATGGAAAATCCATAAAGACAGTTCAGTCTCAACATGATTTAGTGTATTTAGATGCTTTATATCTGCTTCATATCATATGCAGAATGTGAAAATACAGAAGACTGTATTTGAAATGTCTCATAGAAAACCCTGTTCTACGAGGACCACCATCAGCTTCCTGCACCAAAGTGGACCGAACTGGCTAATCTGATTACCAGCTGCATGGACTACGAGCCCACATTCAGGCCAACATTTCGGGCCATCATCCGTGACCTCCACAGCCTCTTCACACCAGGTCGGTGTATATCCCCTCGCCAGCTGGGCCAGCCAAAAGTCCCCTAATGGTGTCACAACAGGGAATTTAGGTCACACCGATGTTGAATCTCAAGTGTCCTAACACACACATCCTTTGACCCCCCACTCACATTTATCATTGTGTCTTCAGAAACATGGCCTCAGCTCAGTCTCAGCTCCTGTTTTGATGAGGTCATAATTAGCTGATATCGGAAATGAGACAAGGAATGGAGCAGGGATAGTGTTCCTCAGCATTTTGCAAATGTTTTTGTCCTGCAGGGTAGATTTGAAAAGTTTAAACTCTGTGTGTATAATGATTAGTCCTAACTTGTCCCAGACACCAGAAACAGGGAGACAAATGCTGAAAAGATTTCAGGGTCAAATTTGTCCCGTTTGAAAATGTTATTGATGTTATATTGATTCATTTCTGAGTTGTTGCATTATCTCTCATGTACATGTTTTTTTGTTTGTTTTTTTGTTTTTTTTTGTCTTTTGTGTCCCCAGACTATGAGTTGATCGTTGACAGTGACATCCTGCCAAACAGGACTGTGGGCTCCGCCTGGTCCACTGGGGGCTTTGAGAATCAGGAGCCAGCTCAGTTTGAAGAGAGACACCTCATATTCTTACAGCAGTTGGGCAAGGTATAAAGAAACTGTGCTTTTCAGAGCAACTCTACCCCCATGTTAATATGCTCAGACTTTGTGACCCCTTTTCCTCTTGTAGTACCTTTTTGTTTGACATGTAATGATATTTTAGTCTTTTTGATACATGCATTACATTTATTATTGACACCAAATCCCAACCATCAGTTTCTGACATGTTGAATTTATAACGTTTTTTGAGGTGAATGTTGATTCAATGAAATTAGGTTATTCACATTATTTATTTAAAGGGTATGAGGGGTTGATAGCTTGGATTGTCATAGGATTTTCACTTGATAGACAATTAACTTTGATGCTAAAATTTTCTTAGTGTCATGTCACATTATTTGTTAGTCTGTCTAGTTATCTAGCTAGCCATTTACTAGTCAGCAGATATAGTATTGTAAGTCCATGAAAATTCAAAAACACACTAAGCGCACACTTTCAGCTGGTGCACTGCAGAAGAGTTGTGCAATGCATTTTAGGACTTGCATTGAAGCTCACGGTGCTCTGTACCTCGCATTGTCGAAGTAAGAAAACACTCTTGAGAAAAAATGACAGCTTACAGAAGTTGGTCTTCTGTTTCAGGGAAACTTTGGCAGCGTGGAGATGTGTCGGTATGACCCACTGCAGGATAACACTGGGGAGGTCGTGGCTGTGAAGAAACTACAGCACAGCACTGCAGAGCACATACGAGACTTTGAGCGCGAGATCGAGATCCTGAAATCTCTGCAGCATGAGAACATCGTCAAGTACAAAGGCGTATGCTACAGTGCAGGTACAGTTCACTGTTATTTTAATAGCTTTGCTCTAGTACCTGAAATGAACCTGAAACTTAGCATAATCTATCACAATAATGGTCAGGGTTATCTAGTGATTAAAAGATAATCAGTGATTTCATACAATATATCTAAATACATGTATCTAAATTCACTGTGTAATTACCATAATGTCAAAGGTTTATTGTGTGTTTTAAATTGTAGGAAAATTAAGACCTATTAAGCTATGGAGCTTCCTTTCATTTTCTGCCCCAAAAATATTTAACGTTTCAGGGCCTCAAGCTGCTGTGCTTAGAGTAACATCTGGAAGCTTGTAAAATTTATAGCAGGCGTTAAAGCCCGGGGAGACAGCATTATAGCTCTTAGCCAATAATTGAATCTGATTTGACAGCAGTTAAAGTCCAAGAAGTCTGTGTGTTACTATTAAAGGTATAACATGTTGGCTCAGAAGTGCTGTATTAAATGTAGATATCATTATCTTAAAGTAAACTGATAAATACATTGTCCAAAAAGCCGACATATAAAAAATTTTGCTTACACAAAATATGAATGTATCTTATTAGTGTAGTTAAGGCTCAGTGTTCACTGCGGGCTCATGTGTTTTAACCTCATGGTTGATGTTTATATAACATTTCATATCAGCCGCAATGTGATGTGATTGGAGATCGATGATTCAAAGAAAGATTCTTTCTTCTCACACCACTAAAGTGCCTATTTTATACTTGTATATACTATACTGATACTACAAAACCTTCAACAGTCTCAGTGAAGCACCAGCCACATTTGAAGTCACAGGCTCTGACACAGTGTATTGAATCAGTGAGCTTCACAGGAGTGAGATAGGCATCGGAGCTCCTGTAATATCTGCCCATCTCTACTGGACATTCAGCAAACTGGGCTTTATTGTATTCATCCACAAATAACTATAAACCAGCCTTATGAAACAAGTTCATTTTGGTATCACTCGCCACAGCATCAACCTTAATATCGATAAAGAAGGATTTCACACTAGTCTCTCAATGAAATATACAAACTTTTATGGCTGTTAAGTGCATATGGTGAATAATTTCTTTTGTGTGTTTTTTGACTCCCTTCAGGACGAAGAAATCTCCGCCTCATTATGGAATATCTGCCTTTTGGAAGTCTGCGAGATTACCTCATGAAAAACAAGGAAAGGATCGATCACAAGAAGCTTGTGCACTACACTTCTCAGATCTGCAAGGTACAGCCCTTTGGCCAGTTTTGTAACATGCTTTCTGGAGCTGCTGACCACTCGAGCTACTGATGCAAAAATAAAAAATAAAAATGTTTTTTTTGTTTTTTTGTTCTGTGTTCACAGGGTATGGAGTACCTGTCAAGTAAGCGGTATATCCACAGAGACCTGGCAACAAGAAATATCCTAGTGGAGAGTGAGCTGAGGGTGAAGATTGGAGATTTTGGCCTCACCAAAGTTCTGCCTCAGGACAAAGAGTACTACATGGTCAAAGAGCCAGGAGAGAGCCCCATATTCTGGTCAGACTGTTTTCTCTGGAATGTTTTGTTCTCTCTGACAAAGAAGTCTTTACAATCCTCACAATGCTGTACCGCGAGCTGATACTGAGGAATTCTTTAATTTAAGAAATTCTTTTGCAGAGTTTTGCAGGGTTTTAATTGAACTTTTCCTGTTTTGGCTAACCAATCATTTGTCAATAGAAATTCCTGTTAAGAATTTGTTGGCATTCCTAACCTTTTATCTGTTTGGTTTCACTGTGATGCCTGACGTAGTGTTGAAGTCATCTTGTGAACTTGCCTGTTTTGCAGGTATGCTCCTGAGTCGTTGACTGAGAGCAAATTCTCTGTGGCGTCAGATGTCTGGAGCTTTGGAGTGGTGCTTTATGAGCTCTTCACCCACAGCGACAAGATCTGTAGCCCTCCTGCAGTAAGTCATAACACACTCACGTGTGCATGCACTGGCTTTTTTCACTGCTTTTTCAGCTTCATTCATGTTCACTGCTGAGTGTAGGGAACAGTATGAAAATGGACTAATATTAAATGTGATGTGCAGATGTAGAGACAGTTCCCAAAGCTATTCACCCAGTACTTCACGAGGTCCTACTAACTCAGAGTTACAGTTACAGTTTCAGTTATTGTAATACAGAAGATCCCATTTTAATTTAAGAAAACAGGGTAACTGACACTGACAGTTAGCCTGACATGTACTGACATGACACTGTGGCATGTCATTGTTGCATGTCCTCCTCCACCTCTTTCCCCACATTACCTTTGTGTCTCTGAACTTTTTATGCCTGGTGACAGCAAGGGCCAGAGACATTATGTTTGGTGTTGTTTGTACATCTGTATGTCTGTCTCATTCTCATGAACGTGATATCTCAGAAACGCCTTGACGCAAAGGTCAGCTTCACTGTGACATCATAATGTTCTGCAAAAATACTTCTGACCATTATTCAACACTGTAACTCAGTAAGGAGAGATTATGACCATATTTCCTGCAAGTTGGCTCCTTGGCGAAGGCGTCCAACCGCAAGGTGGTAATTCTAGTACTATCAATTAAAGGCAGAAAAAGGAATATAGTGGTAGATCTCTCTAGGGACAGATATATCTTTGTTTGATTCTTTAAAAACACTCAGACATTTCTTTGAGATTGAAGGATTTAAAACATTTGAATCTCTTAAAGCTCAGTATCACTTATCAAATAAGAAATTCTACAAATACAAGTTAGACATGATGTGTACAAGAAAAGCAAAAGTGCCAAAGCGCTAAAATTTACAAATGCTGTTTTTTGGACCATAGAGAGCACAAACACTTTCTATCAAAAATGTATATTGTGATATTTAGTTTGAACCTGGACAAACTTGCATGGTTAAGAACATTTTGGTGTGCACTGCTCAAATGAGTGATAGATAATGATAAGATCCAGATCTTGTATCTCAATATGTAATAGATTTAAAGAGTTACAATATAATATTCTGAATAATATTTATATTTCCCCATATATTTATAATGACGTGTAGTTACTTGGCTTTATTTTCTGTGGAATGCAACAAAATTCAGATGTTCTGGAGGGCAGTATGTGTAAACATACAGTACAGTTTATTTCTGAGGTTGTGACTTTGGAACGACAAGAATATTACATCGATGGAAGGAGGGGTTTTTCTGCGAAAGTGGAAGAAACCATTAGAATCTCTTGGAGTCAAATATAACTTGTTGGACTTAAGTGGAACACAATTGTGGTCACATGTGAACTGGGAGAACTGAATCCATCTACCAAGAGACAATTATTTTTTTCTTTCTTAAAACCCTGGCATGTGCATGCTTGTAAATTGTCTGAAGCTTTCTCAATAACCGCTCATCTAAAAAACTTCACAGTGGACACTGCACTTCCTTGCGTCCTCAGCAGTACACCTGAAAAGTTTCAAGTCGAGAGCCGTTGTTGAGAAAATCAAAATACAGACACAGAGATTCTTATTTTATAGTTAAATGTAGAAACATGTCAGAAGAAAATAAATTGACGTCGAAGAACAGGCCCGTCAACCTGTCAGCATCTTGCAGATAATTTGCGTGTTTGACAGTGATTCATGTTCTGTAAAAAGAACAAACAAACCCTGACATTTGAACCCTCCGAACGCTGCAGGGGAAGTGTTTTCCTCCCTCCTCTGCCTGAACAATCATACCTCAGGGCGTGTACTGAATAAGTTAAACCAAGGCCCTCTCTTCTGCTCTGACACCTTACAGCATCTGGATGTATGCTGTTGATATTCTGGGCAAAGAGCCAGCTGAGCCAGAAGTCCTGCATAATTACACATTAAACATACACACTTCTCCATGCTATATCTGACATGTCATTTGCCATGTTGACTGTAGTAGCGTTTCTCTGCTCAGCTTACGCCACATCTTTGACTTTGTCTCAGTAATAACAGATTTATCACTTGTGTTGTTAATACTAGTACAATCACTTTGACCATTGACCTGTTGAGAGTATAAGTCATTTTTATTATCTGTAAGGATCTTGTTTTTAATCTGTCTTTGTCTTGGTTGTCATCATTCTCCTCCCCAGGTTTTTATGTCTATGATGGGGAACGATAAGCAGGGACAGTTGATCGTCTATCACCTCATTGAACTCCTTAAATCAGGCAGCAGGCTGCCTCAGCCTCTGGGCTGTCCCTCAGAGGTAAGCACATGTACTGCTGTTTTCTCTCTCTGAAGAGACTCATTTATCACACACGTGTACTCTTACGCAGTGTACACACATATACTTGTATTCGTGTACACACACTCACACCTGTATGTCAGTGTATACTCAGTACTCACACATATACACATTTGTATGAGTGTATTTTATACACTTGTTTGGTTGGGTGTTTTCATATTCTTTTATTTGGCTACCTGGGAACAGGACTGCAAATTTGATTCAGCTAGAAGCCCCATATGCAGTGTTATACATTGCATTTCCTCTCCTTATCTAATAATGTTTATCCACATAACATAAATTAATCAAAATAAATAGGTACAATTTGATGCTAACAGTTGAATGTAACACAAAAATGTGTCATATTCCCCTAATGTAGACCTTTCATGTTTTCTCCATTCTGAAAAAGAACAGTCTTTCCCTGTGGTGTAAAACAACTACAGCTCAACCAGTTTTGCAAACATGAACAGTTTGCATGTTATTCTCAGTTTTCAAACCTCCAATAGCAATGCATAAAGACGAATGTATTCCTGGTCAAAATTCTGCCATTTTCCTTAAAACACATGGGTGTGTTACTCAAACCAGCCTTCCTGGATCATATTTTATCTTTTCACCAGTGCCTGAAGCAAAACGCCCCTCGCACTTTTTATTATAGTGCCATTTTCAGTGTGAACACCCCGATTACCTGTCATTTCCATCAAGAGTAATTGACATATACTGACTAATGCTCATCTCTGGAATTAATTTAAAAAAAAAAATCCAGCCTCTTGGAGGTGTGCTTGGGCAGTTTAAGAATATTACAACAGTCCAGACAACAACAATACTTGATTGAGTTGGAAAACCCGTTCATGACAGCCTCAGAGTTGTAAACATGACTCAGGAATTTCTGAAGGCTGCTACATTTGCCAAAAGAACTATAGCAAAGTCACCATCACTGGCAGCTACGTCAAAATAAAATCTAATATAATCTCTAATACATTTGATTCAGCAAATTTAAAATGTAACTTAACTTTTAACTAACCACTCCAAATATGAAACCCAGCAACAATACCAGATTTAGGCTGTTTAATTTGTCTGACTACAGGGCTACCAGTCAGGTTTTCCTTGTGTGTGACATTGCATGAATGCAGTATAAACTCCTTACTAAAACCATTTTTTTTCTCTTTGTCCTGTCTCTCAGATACATGAGGTCATGGAGGAGTGCTGGGACAACGACCCCAGCCTGCGTCCTTCTTTCAAGGAACTTGCCCTTCGCATCGACCTGTTCAGGGACAGTAAGGAGTTTTAAAATCACCCAAAGTGCCCCCGCTCCTCTTCAGCCGTGACGCTCTTAACATTGTTGTCCTGTTTGTGGCAAAGGTCACAAAAAAGGCCAAAACGAGGTCCTTCTCCTGCTGAGTGCCAGAGCAGTTTGTGATTGGTGAGTGGTGGTTCAAAACCAGGACCAGCTCAAAAACTACTGCCAAGGTGCCTTTAAGCAAGGCACACAACCCCCCTTTTTCTACAGTGGAGCGGCTTAGTGGCCAGCAGAGGAAAATGGAGGATTGGATGCGTCAAACTGTTGAAGGTGATGTTGCTGAAAGAGAGCAAAAGTGTTTGGTCAAACATCCTGGATAAAGTTTTAAAAGAAGAGTTTGTAGAGACTGTGATTAGACTAACGCCAGGCCTGAAGCTAGAGATGCTTGTGTTGAACAAGATCTCTGTGTGTGTGTGTGTGTGTGTGTGTGTGTGTGTGTGCGTGCGTGTGTGCGTGTGTGCGCGTGTGTGCGTGTGTCCAAGTGTGTGAGGGAGTGAGAGAGAAGAGTGTGTGTGTGTTTTGTCCTTACAAACAGCTAGCAGGGCTAGCTCTCGCCACCCCTTTTTCCCCCACCTGAAGAGAAATGGATTAGTAAAGCTGAGTGTTTTCTATGTATGTGTGTATATACCTACAGTATATTTGTGTACATATGTCCAGAAAAATTTTATAATTTTATAAAAATGAAAATATAGTAAATACTATATTTGAACTGCCAGAAAAGTGTCAGTGTAAATGAAGTCCATACAAAGTTGATTTAAAAATCTAATATTGTTTTATGTTTTCATTGTGAGAGGTGGTTTGAAAATTAAAGAACAGTTTAATTGACCAGCGTTATCTGTTAAGCATATTCTTGTGGTCCGTCGCTTTGAAGCTCCTTGTTTTTTCCACAGTTTACATTAATGTGTATGGCATAAGGTCCAAACTGTAGTAGTGTCTTAGTCTGACGTTCTTAAGAGTCGACTCACTAGTATTTGAGTTATTTTAAAGTGACACAGATGTGTGCACCTTAAGCTATAATCCACATAACGTTTTAGTGTCAGAGAAACCATTTGATCATTGTAACCCTTATAGGCACTGATCCTATAATATGTACTGACTAGACCTCATTATGTAACTGCAGTAAGAGAGCCGTGACTGGGGAGGGGGGGCTGAAGGGATTTCCACCAAGTGTCTTGACTCCACATTTACAGGAAAGTAATAAATACTCAAATACTAAGTTAAATTTTGAGGTATTTGCAACTTAATGTTATTTTAAATTTAGTATATTTAGTGTAAAGTAACAAGTCAAAATTATTTGATAACTTAAACTCAATTAACTTAAGTTTAGAATATGTTTTTTAATTAATATTTAGACTTTTAAATTAAACAAGATATATCACACTTTATAAAGTCTATATTTTATATAATATAATACTATACTTATACTAATAATAAAGTCTTAGTACTTTATTTTTTTCTGGTGGAAATAGGCTTCCATAGCTTTGCACATTGAAACAGTTGAGCTATAAATAGGCTTCCACAAAAAGGTCAGTCTGATCTCTTTACAGAGCAACTTCGCCTTTCATTAACAGAGCTATTGATTTGTTTATGCTCCCTTTGGAGAAGCTTTATTTAGCTAAATTACATGTTTAGTAGATTTTTGAAGTGAAAAGAAGTCAATGCAGCCCCTGTAGCAAATAATAGCAATATTAAGAGTTTCTCTAAACATACTTTTGGTGATTGTGGCCAAAATTAACTTCATCTGTCCACAGCACTTGTATTTACCTCTTTTCACTTCAAAAATCAACAAAATATGTCATTTTCCCAGGGGTAGCCACACTTTTGCATAGCATACAACTTTAGTTACATCGAGTTCGACACTTTATTATGAAATCCGGATGTTGCGTACGCTGCGGATTAGCTTTAGCTTCACCAGAGCCGAGGTCGCCTGACCGGTGGACATCGGGCTTGTACACGATGTTTATCTTTAGAACTGCTCTAAATAGTCCCAGCGTTTGTTCTTTTTTCGCTGTGTTTGCGAGTTTGATGAACGTGTAAAAAAAGGTGTAACCAAACCAAAACCTAAGAACGAACGCTAGCCTCTTTCTGTTGCAATGTGATTACCTTAAACTTCAGAATAAGAGCGCAATGCGAATGTAAAGGCAGACGGGTTTGATAGCTTCACCTCAGAACAATGTTTGTACCCGGAGCAGAGATATGTCGAGGACGCCGAGAGTAGGAGCGTAACGGAAAAAAACGTGAGCTTGGATTTTAAACAAAATGTTCTTTTTTGTTTCAATCTTAGTGAGTTGGGTAGGGTGTGGCATCTAAATCTGTGTTATCTATGTTTTTAATTTGAAGAAACCGTAGTGCGTTTAAAAGCCTTGTACAAAGAGCAGTGGTGGAGGCAATGCTCTGATCCTGTGCTTAAGTAAAAGTTGTAATATCACTAAAAAAATACGCCGTAGTAGCGACATAAAGTATTAGCAGCAAAATGCACCTCAACTATCCCAAGTAAGTTTGATTGCGCACCGAGAAAATGTTTTTTGTTTTTTTTATGTCTTGCACACAAGATATTGTAAAATAAAAACAAGATAAAGACAAAAGTAGTTAATCAAATTATTATTTAATTATCAGAATTATTTTTAATTAAACATAGGTAATGTAGTCCAAACCTCATACCTTAACTAAATGTTCATTTTTATTAACTTATTTTGGTAATTTTTTGAGGCTGTACTTTGTGGTGCTGTTGTTTTAGACTCGTGTCTAACATTTACATGTATGAAGGTCCTGTATAACATGAAAAGTATTTAAAAAAATGTTTAGGTTACCAAAAACTGAACACAAGTATGTCAAAATTGTACTTAAAGAAGAAATAAGTAAATGCCCTGAGCTGCTTGACACCACGGTCAATGTGTTAAAATATTTGACTGCCCTTAAAGTGGTTTGATCACATAGCTGTGTGCATTTTGCATGCTCATTTCCATGAGCCCTAACCTTGCAGGTTGTCAGTTTATTGAAAGGCAACCTTTCAGCACAGGCAGGAGAGCAGCCTGCAGAGTAGCTGATGAAGATGAAGTCCACGAGAGCTGGACCTCCTGACGGGGGGTATGGCTGGGTAGTGGTCATGTCTGCCTTTTTTATCATGGGCCTTACTGCTGCTGTCCTCAAGAACTTCGGCATCTTCTTCTTGGACATCCAGAGTCACTTCGGAGTCCTGACCAGCACCACCTCCTGGGTCACCTCCACTACCATTGCCATGTTTCACCTGGGAGGTAAAGATATGGTTTTTGGCCCAAAGTTTTCAGTTGTTTTTAACTCAAGGTGTTTTTACAGTCTTGTTTTCATACTTTCCTCAGCTCCAGTAGCCAGTGCACTGACTTTACAGTTTTCTCAAAGAGTGGTCATCATAGTCGGAGGCCTGCTGACTGCCTCAGGAATGTTGCTGGCATCATTGGACCTCAGTCTACCCTGTCTCTATCTCACCATGGGCATCCTGCAAGGTACTCAGGACATACTCTGAAACCCAGAAAGCATTTCTGCTCTTTTGACTTACTCCGTTTGGTCAGTTATAGTCTGAGAAATGGCAAATCAGATCTGCCAACATATGAGACCCACATGTTGCCATTTATAATTATTTTAATTTTACTAATTTTCATATTTGATGGAGAGAGGGTGGGAACACACTTAAAAGAAGCAAGATAAGACACATTTGACTATTTACACCTTCACATTAATTATTTGTTAGTTATAAATACCAGTATGTGCATGACTCTCTAAAGAAGCAAAATTATGGTTTAAAGACATATTTTTATATGTATTCACAAACTCCCACAATCAGTTTCCAGAGGCAAGTTATTTAGGTTTGATCAGTCAACACACACAAATCATACAATTAGAATTAGATATTTCATTTGACATTTATGACAGCATGAACACCATTTTACAAAGTGTAGAGAGTAGAATGGGAGATAATAACATGTAGCCATTCAAATATGTTGTATTTCTCATGCAAAAGCTAGAGTCACAAAACATGTGATTCCCATCTATTTTTATGACTGAAAGCAGCTGTTATTAGATAAAGAGATTATTTAATGACAAAACAAACAACTATGAATGTTATAAAGGAACTTTTCCAATGCATGTTTGAGCTTAAATGATTAGTTGTTGAATCTATTGGCCAATCGAAAAAGTATATCTTCAACTATTTTGATAATTGATTAATAATTTCAGTTTTCAGTTCAGTTCAGTTTTTCAAATAACGACGCCAACACTTTACTGCATCCAGCCTTAAATCTGAGGATTTGCCAAATATGTCTTCACCTATTAATTCTGCTTCAGCAATCGGATGTTATTTGGTGTTTTTATATCCATATGGCACAAAAAATATCTGGCTGGCTGGGTTGGTTGAAGGTGATGCTTTTTTTGGTTGATAAACCAGTTTGGATGATTAAAGGTTTCCATCCTCTGTTTTCAGGAACAGGCATTTCCTTCTCGTGGATCCCTGCCAACAGCATGGTGAGTCACTACTTTGTGCGGTGGCGTCCCATCGCCTACGCCATTGCCAGCTCAGGGGAGTGTGTGTTCGCCGTCATGTTCAGCCCTTTCTTCCAGTGGCTCATTGAGACGTACAGCTGGCAAGGCGCCTTGCTCATCATCGGAGGCCTTCAGCTCAACCTGTGTGTCTGCGGTGCCCTCATGAGACCTCTGGAGACGAAGCAGGGCTCGATCCAAAAAGCCAAAGACAGTCTAGAAGACAGTCCACCAAAGGGGAAGGTTATCTTCCAGTTCTCCCTGCTGAGAAAGCCTGAACTTTTACTCTACATCCTGTTCGCCATCTTTGCAGCAGCAGGTTTCTTCATCCCACCTCTCTTTCTAGTGCCCTTTGCCAACAGTTTGGGGATGGATAAGTACTGGCCGGCCTCCATTCTCTCTGTCCTGGCGCTGGCTGACCTGGCTGGAAGGCTGATCTGTGGGTGGGTAGCCAACATGAGGCTACTGAGGAACCTGCAGCTGCTCACCATGGTGGTCACTCTCCTCGGGGTCGTGCTCATGCTGCTGCCAGTCAGCCACAACTACTGGGCCATCTTGGGTTTCGCCTCGCTCTACGGCTTCCTGTTCGGCTGCGTGGTGGCCATTCACATCACCTCCATCGTGGACATTGTGACCCTAGAGGGATTCGACAGTGGACTGGGGCTCTTTATGCTCTTCAGAAGCATTGGTGGTTTCATCGGTCCACCTGCTGCAGGTGAGCAGTCCGTGTTTGGATTATCAGGTAAAAAAAAAGAACTGTAGTAGCCAGAATATGGAGCCGAATGTGAAGGAATTTAAATGAAATGCAAAAGAATTAGCACTCACATGCTTCTGTGTTTATTCTTGGTGAAGCAATGTGACAACATTGATTAGCATGAGGCAGGTTTTCACTGTGCCTAGATACAGCCTCACAGGGCCACAAGCATGGCCGTAGACTTTTAGTCTGGTTTTGGATCTAAATTAAAGAAGCCCAGATCTCTTTTTTATCTTTGAATCAAGGGCGTAGGTTTGCATATGGACAGTAGGGACATGTCCCTACCAATATTCGGGAGGACAGAATTGTCCCTACCATTGAGTGAACTCATTCGCACTATGTTTGGAGTGAAGTCCTATTAGATCATTCCGATGTGGGCATGGCTCTAGGCATGGGCTTGGGGGGCAGTGCCCCACCAAATCATCTTGCATCATCCCAAAATAACAAAAGTAGGGATATTCTGCCTTTTTCCAATTATCTGTATCGTTATTTTCTTTAACCGACAACCGATAAAATAAATTAATTTAAAAATGCCCTACTTTGGCTTTGATGCAGCCACCTGCCCCTGGTGTGTAGTTTCCACTCTGTGGTTTGGAGTAATGTCCCACCCACAGCAAGATCTGATTGGTTAGTCTATCAGGCTGAAGGCTGCTGTGTACACAGAGGGGCACAGAGCAGCTGCAGTTAATGAGCAGAGCCGCATGTCGAAGGTAAGACAGCAGACCACAGATCACTGAAGGTGTATTAAATACCACAATCCTCTACACTGAAGTTACAACAGCACCACACTCTGATGAACAAGTTCATCTGTTGGTTCAAAACACACAGAGAGAGAAGCTATTGCTAATTGCTAAGCTAAAGTAACTAGCACATCTGAATAGCATGCTGCTGAGCTGCTGAATTAGTGAAAGTCCTTAAAGGAGCAGAGAGCTCTGGGTGCTGGAGCAGTGTAAGTGTGTGAACTAGTGTAAGTTTAAATGTACAGCAGGTAGGTAGTCAGTGTGATGAAGAAAACAGCGACATTAACTGTGTTCAGACAGCAACAATAAACTAAAAATCATCTTTAGGCTGCCAGGTGAATCAGTTTGCAGGTGAGAACAGCACTGTAATCAACCAATTAATTCCAGTCAGGTGCTTTGCAGTCTGTGCATACAACTGATAATTACTAATATACACTCAGTTCTGAGTTTATTAGGAACATGTAAATAAAACTGGTGTAGTCTAATACAACAGTCCTGCAGGAAATTCTCCTTCATGAAGGTTATAATGATCAGTTTTTATTAAAATTGTTTTAGACAGTTGTTGATTCAACTGTAAGATCGTTTTTGAGGATGTAGTGTGTGTAGTTGTATTAAATTATACAGAGGTGTTTCTGTTATTTAGCCTGCTTTCACTTATATATACTGTATATATGGGATGGACAAAATAAATGAAACACCTTAAGGCCACAGTGAGAGTCCTTATGTAGTAGTAGTTTTGTGTTGGCGTATCGGTTACAAATTTCGGTTATCAGGGTGGAGGTGGGTTTACAAATAAATACATTATGGGCATATGTATTATTAGATTTTATGACTTTAGTTTTAGTTTTCTGTTGAGAGATCCCATGAAAATGTCAATTAACTATTTTGTATGCTGGAACAACAGCAGATAGAGAAGGCTGATGAGGAAACAGAGGTATCTTCAGGGTTTTAGGTGAGGTTTTAAAATGATAGTTTGATTAAATATACATTATTATAGATTAATTGTAAATCCCTAACTTATATTTAACGTAGCCATAGCCCACCTATTCTGATGGGTTGTTGAGCCCTACCAATTTTGAGACCAAACCTACACCCTTACTTTGAATATCTCTCTTTTTATATTTAAATCTAGGCAACATTACAGAGATTTAAATAGTTTCTGCAAAGTGGGATAATTGTCTTATTTCTGTTGATCATGTCTGATAATTATATATCACTCTGTTTGTTGGATGCCCTGTTCAGTTTTTATCATTCTGTTTCAATATCATTCTATTCAATTCCAGAAAAGAGACACTAATCTGATCACTTAACAGACTCACTAATTTTTCTAATAAAAGTTCTGAATGAGGCAAATCATTTCTCCAGATTGGATTTAACAAATTTAAGAAGGAACATATGACACATGTTTTTCAATCCACAAGTGCAGGTAAAGGTAAAATGGCAAAAACATCACTTCATGTCTCCTGTAGGAATATATATATATGATCATTTATTTTTCAGCCCTGGCACAACTGTGTGATCTAGCTTCTGTTTCTTGTTCTGCGTTTCAGGCTGGCTGGTGGATGAGACAAATGACTACAGCGCTGCCTTCTACCTCTCAGGCCTGTGCCTCATTTCATCAGCAGTGTTCGTTGTCCTGGTTGACCGCCTGGTTCAGAGGAGAAAAGCCGTGGAGGCTGACGCTCATCAGGCAATCGGCCAACAGGAGGACTGGGAAACGGGACAAGTCAAGTGAGAGACACTGTTGCATAAGACATTTTCTACCTGAATGACCCTGGATGCCACTGATGTATGTATCAGCAGAGAAGATTGAGTATGTAAATGAGGTGCAATGTCTGTCAGACAGACACTCAAAGACAAACAGAAAGAGAATCATGTATAATTTTTACAGCTTGCAGTTATACAAGTTTTGAATCCTAGTTGCAAGATGTTGACTCTCTGCAGGATCCACGCTTTCTTTTTTCCCCCTGGACCACAGCTTCTGAACAAATAAGCAGCCAAACATACTAAGCTAAACTCCAAAACCCTGCACATCATTATAGCTGTGTCTCCAAATGGCACTTCATTTTTGGGACTTATAGTCACAGGGGTTCTACATCTGTTTGAGCTCACACTAAATGTTTTTAGTGCTGTGTTTTATTGAGACCAAATCCCATGTAAAAGACCTTAACCATCAAAGTGTGACCTCCCTACCCTGTCTGTGCTTCTCAGCCACAAGGCCCTTTGTTTCTACTGAAGTCTGATCTTTTAAAATCAGTGTAATTTGTCAGGGGCGATTATGGTGGTTTTTCCTGGAACTCGGCAAACTTCAGGATTTAAAGCTGCAACACTTACTACTGAAACTAAATCTCAAATGTTGAGGGTTTCTGTGGAACCTCAAGCAGTCAGATTGGGGTCCAATTTAAAGATCAACTGTAGACGAGGACAAACGTAGCACACAGAGATTCAGAGAATTTCACTCAATGCTGGTCTATTTGCAACAAGGCATGAACACAAATAACCCCTCAACAGTTCTAGACACAGCTCAGCCTAGAACTGTATTGCTAACCTCGCACGCACTTTTGTTCATACAAACATCTTACATTCATTCTAACAGGCAAAGAAAACATCCATCCTTATATACAGACATTTGTGGGTGCAGATTTGGTTTGCTTGTATTTATGTCTATGGGATGGACTCAAAATAAATTTCAGTGGCTGTGTTTATGATAATGAATCACCCGGTGCTAACATAGATGCGTTTTTAACAGTGGAACTCTGTGGCAGGAATAAGACATATCAGTGATACTCATTAGAAGGATGAATAGTTGTTGGTTTTGGCCTTTTCATGGGATTTGCTGACAGTCATAGTATCAGTATTATTGCATGAATCATTCAAGCTTATTTATTCTTTTAGTCCCCTTGATGAAGCCTTTTGACACTTTTTTTGTCAGCAGAGCTTGTTTCTCTGTGTGGGCTCGACTAAAGATAAATAGGAATATTATTTCTGATTAAGACCCAGTGTTTTTTTGTTTTTTTTTTAAAGCAAAAGTATTGTTTTGTTACTTTCTTTGAAGATATACGACTCCTGTATATCAACACAGCTGTTAACCACATGTGGGTCTGGCCACAAACTTTCCTGCTCAGGTTTCTCTGACGCAACATATTGATTTTCTGTGCCACTTGTGTAGTGGTTAAAGGCTGTATTCTGTTCTTGCGGTCATGATGTTGCTGTTATGACTTAAAATTATTCATCTTGTCCACTCAAATCAGTTTTCATATGCAGTTTCCCGATTTGAAAAATGGACATTTAAAGCCATTTTAAGGACTTAGTTGTAACAGTAGAGTTAATAGCATCATGTTACCTCTGCATCTTTTTATGTTTTAATTGAAATGTGAAATTCAGCCTTAAAGGTTTTTAAAGGTTTGTCTCAATATATCAAATGTTCTTTTATGTCACCAGCTCTGGTAGCAGTTAAACACATTTTAAGACATAAACTTATTGTTTGAAAGACTTTTGTGTCTGATTTTTCTACCCTCATACATCTTTGGAAAAAACTAAAGGCAGATCCCAAACAGCCTGGTCAAACTTTCAAGAGCTGTCCACTGAAACTGATATCAGGATGAGGATATTTGTAGTGTCTTTTAGGAATCTGTGGCATGTGCTGTACAAATTGCTTAGGGGTTAAAGTACAGTTATGCAACCAATTCTCAAATTGGTTTCCGCTGGTTTCACATGGCTAAAGGCTTCAGATATAGCTGAAACAATTAGTGGATTGGCAGGAAATTAATCTGGATTATCTATTACATCTAAAAAATAGTGCAAGTCCCAAATTCTCAAATGTGAGTTTGATAAATATGTTTGGATTTCAGGCTGTTGGTCAGACAAGACATGTAAACATGTCAACTTGGGCTTTGGGAAATTGCGAAGGGCATTTGTTTTTATAGTATGAAGTCAAGATTGTGTGTGTGAAATTGAAAAATATTCCCAGAGTCACCACTCTGTGGCAGTGTTGCCTAAAATGAGAACTTACAGCGTCCACTTAAAGACAAATGTTTAATACAGACATTTTTTTTCAAGAGACAACATTTAGATTAGAAAATTCATTTAAAATTAACATTAAGACTATTTGCTATGTAGCCAACAAATGTCACAACATACTTTAAAACATTTTCATACTATAGATGCATATTAACAAAAGCCTACAAGGAAACTAACTCCTATATTTTGTCATGTTTGGAAAAAAAAAAAATAGGGAAAGTAAAGGCAGCTATTTTACACAACAGAATAGAGGCACCAAGGGCATTTTTTATATGATGCTGGGAGTCAAAAAATGAACTGTACTCAGCTCAAAGTACAGAATTTCACAGGTGTGTTACAGAGCGCTTAGAAGTTGCACCTTTGGTCCATTAAAGTTCGAGAAGGGTAAACCCCATGACCCCAGTGAAGAGGGTGCAATCAGACAGAAGCCCAGTCCCAACATCCAACTCATAGACTTTTGACACCCATTTGTAATAAGTAGGCTAAAGGCTCAGGGCTGTTAATTGTGAAATCGGAAAGTGCTTGAAGGCTTTCTTACAGACTTTTTGCACTGCTGCAGGCTCCTTTTAAGGGGATTAACAGTTTACAGGACACTAATGTTAAAAACAAGGTTTGCCAGAGAAAGTCTTACAACAAAAAAAAAAATAGACAGGTGGAAGAAAATGATAGCAGCCAAGACTGCCTAGTTTAATGTGAGCCTGACAGCATTACTTCTGCATTTTTGTTTTTACCTAATTTGATCAAACAATAATATAGAGGCTATTATTTTATGAAAAATTCAGCAAATGTTGCTCACAAATTTATTAAACTACTAGAGTGAGAGTGTCACACACAGCAGAAAAACTTCTGCCCCAGCTAATGCGATTTCACAAAGTAGTGTTTTTAGCCCCCTCCCCTCCCCTCCCTCACATTTTCACTGAGCACACAAACGTTTCAAGTCTGAGTTTTGAGTGCTTAGAGCTTAGGTGGGACATTGGGACTGGACCAGATGAGGGGGACCATCTATGAGGATGCTCGTTTCTCCTCGTATGGAGACTCGTACACCTCCATAGGTGGGCAGGTGCACACGAGGTGCTGGTCGCCGTAGATGTCGTCAATCCTGGAGATGGTCGGCCAGAATTTGGTCTCGGGTCTTATGAAGGGCTGTAGAGTAAAAAACAGGGACATAATGGTGAGAAGATAGTCAGTGATTTACTGTAAGGCACTGAAATGGAAGACAGTTAAGTTGGGACAAAATCAGAAACTGTACTGTTGAGTTAGTTATACAAGTACTTTTATGACACCATATGTGTCTAGAAAGATGGCGCTGTTGAATTGTTTTCATGTAATATTTCAAAGATGCCTGACAAAGAAAATGCTATTCATCTCTTTTTTTTATTGGCCGAAAAAGGCAGAAATCTCGGATGGGTATATTGCACCATTTATCTGCATGGCCAGATAGCATGAGAGATAAGTAAGAAAATGGGCTTGGGGCGAATGCAACAAACCGTTAAGGGAAGTAGGAAAGTACAACCAGAGAGACTAACATATTATTGGTTATGTTGTTTAAGGAGATTCGCAGTCAATAAAAATAATATAACACCAGCCTTAAATTTAAGTTGGTACAATCATTTAACTGTAATAAAACTAGAATCCGAACAAATTTTGTGATGTGTAGATGAAACTAATGCAGTGGGTAAGAAATTGTTCCAATGTTGTTGCAATTCATACTTCTCACCACTAGGGGTCAACAAAGACCATGGATTTCTTATCTAAAGCACCTTTTGCTAAACAGAAGTTTTAGCAGGGAGTGTGTTAAGTCAGAGAGATGAGGACACTCACCAAGGGGAAAGCAGCAAACTCCCTGGAGTAAGGTCTGTCCCAGTTAGAGGATGAGATGCAGGCCAGAGAGTGAGGTGCCATCTGCACACATACATAAGGACCTCAGATGGTAGATGTCACAGCCTTTATATCATACAATATAGTGCATCTTTTCACCCCAAACAAAGGGACAAATCATTCCAGTAGCATACCTTGAGTGGGTTGATGCGGGAGTCCATCCTTCCCTCCTCAATGTCTGCAATCTCCTGTCGGATAGCAAGCAGGGCATCGCAGAACCGGTCCATCTCAGCTTTGTCCTCTGACTCTGTGGGCTCAATCATGAGTGTACCAGCCACTGGCCATGACATGGTGGGCGCATGGAAACCTAGACAAACCAGCACAAAAAAACCCACCCAAATCAGAAACAGCTTCATATTCATAGATATCCAAACTTTAAGTGGTTATAAAGGACAAAAATAAGGTACAAAATGTATAGAATTCAGCCTACCATAATCCTGCAGCCTCTTGGCCACATCGACAGCCTCAATATTGGCTGTCTTCTTGAATGGCCTCACATCCAGGATGAACTCATGGGCTACAAATCCTGTTCAGACCAACACAAGGACATGAGGGAGAACCTTTAAAACTGAAATTTAGAAGCATTAAGTCTTTTGAAATTGATTGCAGTAAACCCTAGAAGTGTAGAAAGTAGATCAGCACACACGCACTGATAGAAACCATGCTTTCAATATCATACCTTTCCTGCCTCTGTAGAGGACTTTGTAGTGACCTTCCAGCCTCTTGGCCATGTAGTTGGCATTGAGGATGGCCACCTCTGTAGCATGAAGCAGTCCCTTGGCTCCCATCATCTAGAACACCACAAACAGGATTAATGTCAGCAGTTCATTTTCACCAATCAGAAGAGTTTCATTAAAAATGTTGGCTATTAAAACTGACACACCCATTAATACAGTCTATAATCATTCAAATCCATGGTAAGAAAATTTCTCTTTATGTAGACACTAACATCTGATTTTTGCATCACTGACTAATGACATATTCAGCCATGTAGCTTAGTTTTTGCTAAAATGTCCATGTAAAATTTTCAATTGAAAACCTCAATTAATCCTGCTTTGCATGAAGACACGAGAAAACAAAATTTTTTTTTGCTATTTCAATGTTGAAGACTATCACAGGCCCACTCTTTCACTCCTCTTAAAATCATCTGTCCCCTCTAAAATATGCACAGTCAATCCATTCAGACCACTCCTTCCTTATAAACAATAGATAAGTGTCCTGAAAACACTAATTAGCTACTTACAATGACAACCCTGACATTCCTTCCCAGACAGTTTATCACAAAATCACACTTTAGATCATGTGACTGACATTAAATTCACATGACAGCCAAGTGACTTTAACAGCTCATATGTGGCAGCAACACGTGAAGACCCAAAGAGGTCACTTAATATTAAATATTTAAGCACACACAAAAATAGCAAACCCAGTTGCCTTTGAATTTGTACAACTAGAGAAAGTCGACAGGCTACAGGGTTTAAATAATACAAACAATAAGGTCTTTATTTTCTCAACTGAGTGAACTGGTCTGGATCCAACTGTTGCACTGTTTGGACATCTCTTGGATTGAATCCTGGACCATTCTCTGTCAGTGGGATTTTGCTTCAGAACTACTACTACCAAGTTTATGGTTTGGTACTGGAGCACAATGTCATCTTAACCACAGACATCACTGACCTTAATGTAAGCCCAGGAGATTGGCAGGATGGCACTGGAGCCCCAGGGGGCAGCGCTGATAGTGCCCAGGGAACTGCTGGTGTTGACCGACTGCATGGCAACCACCGGGTGGCTCGGCAGGAACGGGGCAAGGTGGGCCTTCCTGATGAGGATTAGATGAATTTCATAGTCAGGTTCAAAAGTGTAAAAGCCTGTTTAGATAATTAGACTCTTTCTATGAGTGATGGGGTCCTGCATAAACACATAAGTTCTGCCAAAGATAGAACATTTTTTAGATCAAATCACAACCACACAGTCTTGGTTTTGACTATTAAACCAAGGGTGTAGGTTTGGTCTCAACATTGGTAGGAACATAACAAGATTGGCTTTTTAATGCCGTCAACCAAACGGTTTATTAACATATAAGACATATTTATATATTTATTTCAAGTATAGCCTAACATGCATGTTTAACTTTAATATATATAAGAAAATCAAATAAGAAATTTAGATTTTTATTAATCATGTTTTAATAAAGTTTCATTTTGATATCAGTATTTCCTTACTTATATACTTCCTTATTTCTAACTTGATATATGAAGATATATGTCATAATAATCTCTAATCCTTTTATAGGGGACACATATGGTAACATCAGACTTGATATAGGGACATAAAAAAAACAGTATAATGAGACTTGAAACAGTGATACTATAGGCATGAGAAAATCATAGTATAGTGAGGCATAAAAACCTCAAAACATCATACTACAGTGAGGCTTAAAATGTCATAAAACATCACGGTATAGTTAGGCTTAAAAAAGTCATAAAAACATTACAGTATTGTGATGGCCCTGAGCCATATGACTCTATTTTGTTTTGAACTGTTCCTGTTCTTTTTTTGTTTTTTTTCCCCAGGTACTTCCTGATTACCGGACTGACTTCATCTGAGTAGAGCCTATTTAAACTGAGAGACTCAAGGTGACCTCTCTCTCACAGCTCTCCTAGAGGGCTGGTGCCTTTCAGCCACCCAAATTGATTTTGTTTGGCTGTATATTGGTTTTGGTTAGGGCCACAGTTCTTGTACATGTAGTATAAGTTGGCTTTCATCTTCATAGCAACCAACACCTAAACTACATCACTGACACATTTTCTAGTTTGCTTAGCTTAAATTAAGTTATCCTTAATAACTTTGGTTTTTTCAAATGGTTACTGTGTGGACCCCCCTTCTTAGTTATGCTCTAAATGAGTTGGTCTTAACAATATAATGACAAATAAAATGTTATGATAACGTCCAAGTATAGTAAGGCATAAAATACAGTAAAAAAGTGATAGTATACTAAGGCATAAAAAAGTCAGAAAATCGTCATAGTATGTTAAGGCTTGAAAAGTCAAGGCATAAAAAGACGTAAAAACATCATAGTAAAGTGAAGCATAAAAAGTCAAAAAATCGTCATAGTAGAGTAAGGCTTGAAAAGTCATAGTATAGTAAGGCATAAAAAGACGTAGGAACATCATAGTAAAGTGAAGCATAAAAAGTCAGAAAATCGTCATAGTATGGTAAGGCTTGAAAAGTCAAGGCATAAAAAGGCGTAAAAACATCATAGTAAAGTGAAGCATAAAAAGTCAGAAAATCGTCATAGTATAGTAAGGCATGAAAAGTCACAGTATAGTAAGGCATAAAAAGACGTAAAAACATCATGTTAAAGTGAAGCATAAAAAGTCAGAAAATCGTCACATTATTGTAAGACATGAAAATGTCATAGTATGGTAAGGCATAAGAAAGTCAGAAAATCGTCATAGTATAGTAAGGCATGAAAAGTCAGAAAAACGTCATAGTATAGTATGGCATGAAAAGTAAGGCATGAAAAGTCAGAAAAACGTCATAGTATAGTATGGCATGAAAAGTAAGGCATGAAAAGTCAGAAAAACGTCATAGTATAGTATGGCATAAAAATTTATAAAAATGTCACAGTATAGTAAGGCATGAAAAGTCATAGTATGCTAAGTCATAAAAATGACATAGTATAGTAAGGCATAAAAAGTCAGAAAAAGGTCATAAAAAGTCATAGTATGCTGAGTCATAAAAATGACATAGTATAGTAAGGCATAAAAAGTCAGAAAAAGGTCATAAAAAGTCATAGTATGCTGAGTCATAAAAATGACATAGTATAGTAAGGCATAAAAAGTCAGAAAAAGGTCATAAAAAGTCATAGTATGCTGAGTCATAAAAATGACATAGTATAGTAAGGAATAAAACGTCATTAAAACATCATAGTATATTAAGGCATAAAAAGTCATAAAAATTAATAGTGTAGTAAGGCATAAAAAGTCATAAAAACGACATAGTATAGTAAGGCATAAAAAGTCATAGTATGGTAAGTCATAAAAAGCCATAAAAATGACATAGTATAGTATAAAAAGTCATAAAAACATCATAGTATACTATGGCATAGAAAGTCATAAAAAGTCATAGTATAGTAAGGCATAAAAAGTCATTAAAAGACCAAAAACGACATGGTGTAGTATGGCATAAAAAATCATAAAAACGTCATTGTATACTAAGGCATAAAAAGTCATAAAGACGTCATAGTATAGTAAGGAATAAAACGTCATTAAAACATCATAGTATAGTAAGGCATAAAAAGTCATAAAAACGAAATAGTATAGTATGAAATAAAAACGTCATAGTATGGTAAGTCATAAAAATTCATAGTGTAGTAAGGCATAAAAAGTCATAGTATAGTATGGCATAAAAAGTCCTAAAAACGACATAGTATAGTATGGCATAAAAAGTCCTAAAAACGACATAGTATAGTATGGCATAAAAAGTCCTAAAAACGACATAGTATAGTATGGCATAAAAAGTCCTAAAAACGACATAGTATAGTATGGCATAAAAAGTCCTAAAAACGACATAGTATAGTATGGCATAAAAAGTCCTAAAAACGACATAGTATAGTATGGCATAAAAAGTCATAAAAACGTCATAGTATGGTAAGTCATAAAAAGCCATAAAAACGACATAGTATAGTAAGTCATAAAAAATCCTAAAAACGACATAGTATAGTATGGCATAAAAACATCATAGTATAGTATGGCATAAAAAGTCCTAAAAACGACATAGTATAGTATGGCATAAAACGTCATAGTATAGTAAGGCATAAAAAGTCATAGTGTAGTAAGGAATAAAAAGTCCTAACAATGACATAGTATAGTATGGCATAAAAAGTCATAAGAACGACACAGTATTGTAAGGCATGAAAAGTCCTAAAAACGACATAGTATAATATGGCATAAAAAGTCATAAAAAGTCATAGTATGGTAAGTCATAAAAACGTCATAGCATAGTATGGCATAAAAAGTCCTAAAAATGACATAGTAAGGCATAAAAAGTCATAGTGTAGTAAGGAATAAAAAGTCCTAACAATGACATAGTATAGTATGGCATAAAAAGTCATAAGAACGACACAGTATTGTAAGGCATGAAAAGTCCTAAAAACGTCATAGTATAATAAGGTATAAAAAGTCATAGTATAGCAAGTCATAAAAACGTCATAGCATAGTATGGCATAAAAAGTCCTAAAAACGACATAGTATGGCATAAAAAGTCATAGTATAGTATTGCATAAAAAGTTATAAAACTTCATAGTATAGTATAGCATAAAAAGTCATAGTATGGTAAGTCATAAAAAGTCATACAAACGACATAGTATGGCATAAAAAGTCATAGTATAGTATTGCATAAAAAGTTATAAAACTTCATAGTATAGTATAGCATAAAAAGTCATACAAACGACATAGTATAGTATGGCATAAAAAGTCATAAAAACGTCATAGTATAGTATGGTATAAAAAGTCATACTATAGTAAGGCAGAAAAAGTCCTAAAAACGACATAGTATAGTATGGCATAAAAAGTCATAAAAACGTCATAGTATGGTATGGCATAAAAAGTCATAGTATAGTATTGCATAAAAAGTTATAAAAACGTCATAGTATAGTATGGCATGAAAAGTCATAAAAACGACATAGTATAGTATGGCATAAAAAGTCATAAAAGCGTCATAGTATAGTAAGGCATGAAAAGTCATAGTATGGTAAGTCATAAAAAGTCATAAAAACGTCATATTATGGCAAGTCATAAAAAGTCATAGTATAGTAAGGCATAAAAAGTCATGAAAACGACATAGTATGGTAAGGCATAAAAAGTCCTGAAAATGACATAGTATAGTATGGCATAAAAAGTCCTAAAAACGTCATAGTATAGTAAGGCATGAAAAATCATAGTATGGTAAGTCATAAAAAGTCCTAAATGCGACATAGTATAGTATGGCATAAAAAGTCATAAAAACGACATAGTATAGTAAGGCATTAAAAGTCAAAAAAACGTCATGGTATAGTATGGCATGAAAAGTCATAAAAACGTCATATTATGGCAAGTCATAAAGAGTCATAGTATAGTAAGGCATAAAAAGGACATAGTATAGTAAGGCATTAAAAGTCAAAAAAACGTCATAGTATAGTAAGTCATAAAAAGTCATAGAAACGACATAGTATAGTATGGTATAAAAAGTCATAGTATAGTATAAAAAGTCATAGTATAGTAAGGCATGAAAAATCATAGTATGGTAAGTCATAAAAAGTCCTAATTGCGACATAGTATAGTATGGCATAAAAAGTTATAAAAACGTCATAGTATGGTAAATCATAAAAAGTCATAAAAATGACAGTATAGTATGGCATAA
>NW_019174924.1:0-220 GCF_002260705.1 Seriola dumerili
AACTTGATGGTTCATAATGTTACATGTCTGTTTTCATCAATGAGCGGCAACAGTAGCATGCTAACGTTAGCCAACTTGTTATTAACCGAATTGGTTTGGCAAATGTTGCTATCGCTAGCTAGCTAACGTTCAGCATTGCTATGGAGCATATCTAAGCAATTCTGTCGTGGCTAATGGTTGTGGCTGGATTGTTTTTCTGTTGGCTGCCGTGTTCACAGGG
>NW_019174925.1:0-131 GCF_002260705.1 Seriola dumerili
ATACCAGCATTCCCAGTAAGTACAACAGGAAGTCACATACACAGAACCTTCTTTATTAAGGTCCAGACCAGTCTGCTGAAAGTCGTTTCAGTCCTTTAGGACGATGGGGCGATTTTAACATTACCTTCCCT
>NW_019174926.1:0-259 GCF_002260705.1 Seriola dumerili
GTTAGTGTGCCATAAAAAATAAAGTTTTTACCAGCCCTCTCTGTCGTGCCTGGTCCTGGTCCTAGCGGTCAAGTTCAGGGCTGAATATCCCATGGCTCTCTCATCAACTGAATGCCTGTCCAAGGTTCCGTCTTGTTTTACCTCGGCTTATATCACTCTCCATCTTTAACTTCCTTGCTTCAGACAGTGGGGCTTTTTTTCACTTGGTTCAGAACAAAACAAAACAAAAAAAAAAGAAAAGTTATCCTCTTCCTATTTT
>NW_019174927.1:0-202 GCF_002260705.1 Seriola dumerili
AAGTTATGAACAGAACCGGTGAAAAAGGGCAGCCCTGGCAGAGTCCAACCCTCAGCGGGAAAAGGTCCGACTTACTGCCGGCTACGCGAACCAGTCTCGCACTCCTTTGGTACAGGGATTTAATGGCCACTAACAAGGGGCCATCCACCCCATACTCCCGGAGTGCCCCCCACAGGGTGCCCCTGGGAACACGGTCGTAAGC
>NW_019174927.1:996-1214 GCF_002260705.1 Seriola dumerili
AATTGAACTAGCTGATGCTCAGACGAACCCATGATTAGCACTGGTGTCAAGTAAGAAACCATCACTCAGGCCATTCAACCCAAACACAGTCTTTGGCCAAAACTATGGAGAAACCAAGTTGCACTGTATCTGTTGCCTTACATAAGACACTATGTTTGCAGGGCAAATACTGCTGTGGGGTTCATACACACAACCAGAACCAAAGGGAGCGTCAGTTC
>NW_019174928.1:0-115 GCF_002260705.1 Seriola dumerili
CAAACTTGAATTTCTCATGCAGATTCATTTGACAGGTTTTAAAAGGTTGACTTGAACTACAAAATGAGTTAAAACGATTGTTAATTTCTGTTAAAAGCAGTTTGTATTTTGTGTA
>NW_019174929.1:0-18755 GCF_002260705.1 Seriola dumerili
ACAGCTATTCTAGTAAGACATGAAAATGTCATAGTATATTAATTGCAAAAAAAAGTCATAAAAAGACATAGATTAATAGTAAGGCATAAGTAAAGTGTTTCATAGTTAGTAAGGCAAAAAAAGTCATAAAAACGACATTAGATAGTAATGGCAAAAAAAAGTTCATTAAAAAAAATGACATAGTATAGTAAGGCAAAATAAATATGTCATTGTTATAGTAAGGCAAAAAAAAAGTCATAAAAATTGTCATAGTATTATAAGACACAAAAAGTTTAAATTAAAAAAAACAAACACAGTATAGAAAAGACATGAAAATGTCCTAGTATTAGTAATGCGCCAAAAAATCATAAAAATGACATAGTATAGTAAGGCAATAAAAAATGTCATAAGTATAGTAAGGCAAAAAAAAGTCAATTAAAAAACAACACAGTATTAGTAAAGGCAGAAAAAATGTCATTTAGCTTTTATAAAGTAAGGGCAAAAAAAAAGTTCATAAAAACGACATAGTTATAGTATAAGGCACAAAAAATCATTCTAACAATGACAGTATATTTAAGTCATATAAAAAAACGTCATAGTATAGTTAAGGCAAAAAAAGTCATATGAAAAAGATATAGTAGAGTAAAGCCACAAGAAAAGTTTCATGAATAACAACATAGTATAGTAAGACATTTAAAAACGTCATAGTATAGTAAGGCAAAAAAAAAGTCAATGAAGAACGATATAGTATAGTAAGGCACAAAAAGGTTCATTAAGGAACAACATAATATAGCCAAGGCATAAATATGTCATAGTAAGTAGGCAAAAAAAAAGTCATAAAAAACAACACAGTATAGTAAGGCAAAAAATGTCAAAAAAAAAACGACATAGTATAAGTAAGACACAAAAAGTTCCATAAAAACAACAAACAGTATATAAGGCAAAAAATGCAAAAAAACGACATAGTATAAGTAACGACACAAAAAGTTCAATAAAAACAACCACAGTATAGTAAAGGCTATAAAAATGTCATAGTATAGTAAGGCCCAAAAAAAAGTCATTAAAAAACAACACAGTATAGTAAGACATGAAAATGTCATAGTATAGTTTAATGCCAAAAAAAAGTCATAAAAATGAACCATAGATAGTAAGCATTTAAAAATGTCATAGTATAGTAAGGCAAAAAAAGTCATAAAAAAACAACCACAGTTTATACTAAGGCAAAAAATGTCATAGTATAGTAAGGCAAAAAAAGTCATAAAAACGAACAATACAGTATAGAAGGAAAAAAAGCTCACAAAAAATGACATTAGGTATATGTTAAGTCATAAAAAACGGCATAGTATAGTAAGGCAAAAAAAAAAGCTCATGAAAACCACTTTATAGTAGAGTAAGGCACAAAAAGTCATAATAACAACATAGTATAGTAAGACATAAAAACGTCATAGTATTAGAAAGGCAAAAAAAAAGTCAATAAAAACGACATAATATAGTTTTATAAGACATAAAAATGTCATAATATAGTAAGCAAAAAAAGTACATTAAAAAAACAAACACAGTATAGTAAGCGCAAAAAATGTCATAGTATGAGTAAGGCAAAAAAGAGTCATAAAATAAAAAACGAACATAGTATAGTAAATGCAAAAAAAGGTCATAAAAACGACCATGTTAGTATAGTAAAGACACAAAAAGTCATAAAAATTTCCATAGTTATTAGTAAGACACAAAAAGTCGTAAAAACAACACCAGTATAGAAGGCATAAAAATTCATTAGTATAGTAAGGCAAAAAAGTCATTAAAAAAACGACATAGCTATAGAAGGACAAAAAAAGTCATAAAAACGACATAGTATAGTAAAGACACAAAAAAGTCATAAAAACAACACATAAATAGTAAAGGCATAAAAATGTCATTAGTATAGTAAGGCAAAAAAGTCATTAAAAAACGACATAGTATAGTAAAGGCAGATAAAAAGTTATAAAAACGAATTAATATAGTTAAGAGCATAAAAAATTCATAGTATAGCGTAAGCAAAAAAAAAGTAATAAAAAACCAAACACATATTAGTTAAGGCAAAAAATGTCATAGTTTATAG
The DNA here is from genome assembly GCF_002260705.1 of Seriola dumerili. NCBI lineage: Eukaryota > Metazoa > Chordata > Actinopteri > Carangiformes > Carangidae > Seriola > Seriola dumerili. The sequence goes on from NW_019174929.1 coordinate 2,075, forward strand.
TAAGGCAAAAAATATCAATTTTAAAAACGAGCATAGCTATAGTAAGGCAAAAAAAGGTCATAAAAATGACATAGTATATTAAGTCAATTAAAACGTCATAGATATAGTAAGCAAAAAAAAAAGTCAACATCGAACGAGTAGAGTAAGCAACAAAAAAGTCATATAACACAGATATAGTAAAAGGCATAAAAAACGAACATAGTATAGTAAGGCATAAAAAAAGTCATAAAAAAACGACATTTAATATAGTAAGACGTAAAAATGTCATAGTATAGTAAGGCAAAAAAAGTCATTTAAAACAACACACGTATACTAAGCAAAAAATTGTCATAGTATATATCAAGCAAAAAAAAAAGTCATAACAAAACGACATTAGTATAGTAAGGCAAAAAAAAAAGTCACAAAAAATGAACATAGTATAAGTAAGTCATAAAAACGTCATAGTATAGTAGGCCAAAAAAAAAGTCAGGAAAACATATAGTAAGAGTAAAGGCACAAAAAATCATAATAAAACAACATAGTATAGTAAGACATAAAAACGACCATAGTATAGTAAGGACAAAAAAAAAGTCATGAAAAACGATTTTAAGTATAGTAAAGGCACAAAAAAGTCATAATAACAACATAAACTATAGCAAGGCATAAAATATGTCCATAGTATAGTAAGGCAAAAAAAGTCATTAAAAAAATGACATAGTATAGTTATGCAAAAAAAAGTCAATAAAAATAACAGATAGTAAGCGCATAAAAATGTCATAGTATAGGTAAGCAAAAAAAAGTCAATAAAACGACATAGTATAGTAAGGCACAAAAAAAAAGGTCATTAAAAACGACATAAGTATAAGGTAAGACACCAAAAAGTCATAAAAACAATCAGCAGTATAGTAAGGCATAAAAATGTCATAGTATAGTAAGCAAAAAAAAGTCATAAAAACGACATAGTATGAGTAAGGCATTAAAAAAGTCATTAAAAAACGACATTAATATAGTAAGACATAAAAATGTCATAGTATAGTAAGGCAAAAAAAAGTCATAAAAACAAACACAGTATATTAAGGGCAAAAAATTGTCATAGTATTATAAGCAAAAAAAAGTCCATAAAACGACATAGTATAGTAAGCAAAAAAAAAAGTCATAAAAAAAACGACAATAAGTATGTAATGCAAAAAAAAGTTATAAAAAACGACATAGATATAGCTAAGACACAAAAAGTTCATAAAAATGGCAGTAAGTATAGTAAACACGAAATCGGTTATAAAACGACGAACACGCCAGTATAGTAAGGCAATAAAAATGTCATAGTATAGTAAAGGCAAAAAAAAATCCATAAAAAAACGACATTTAGGATCAGTAAGCACCAAAAAAGTCATAAAAACGACAATACGTATAGTAAGACACAAAAAAAAGGGCATTAAAAACAACACAGTACTAGTAAAGGCATTAAAAAAGTGTCATTAGTATAGTAAGGCCAAAAAAAGTCATTAAAATCGAAACATCAGTGATAGTAACATAAAAAGTCATAAAAACCGACAATAATATAGTAAGACATAAAAATGTCATAGTTATAGTAAGCACATAAAAAGGTAATAAAAACAACACGAGCTATAGGAAAGGCAAAAAAATGTCAATAGTATAGGTAAGGGCAAAAAAAAAGTCATAAAAACGACATAGTTTATAGTAAGGCAAAAACAAGTCATTAAAAAAGTGACATAGTATGATTAATCAATCGTTAAAAAACGTTCCATAGCGTTATCAGTTAAAACGCAACCAAAAGAGTCATGAAAAAACGATTATAGTAGACAAGTAAGGCACAAATGCCAAGTCATAATAACCAACATAAGTGTAGTAAGTAAGCATAAAAAAACGGACATATAGAAGTATTCTTTTTTTGTCGCCATACTTTTTTAAGTCGTACTCTTTTCTATCTTTTCTTTTATTTTTGTTATTTTTTTTTTTTCTTTTTTTTTCTCTTATTTTTCTTTTTTTTTTTGTATTCTCTGTTTTTTCTTCATTCATTCTTTATTTTTTTTATCTCCTCAGTGTTCTTCTTTTTTTAATTACCTTTTTTTCTTTTTTTTATATTATGATCTTAACTTCAACAGGGAGGCCCGGGGGGGGGTAAGGCATAAAAAGTCATTGAAAAACGACATAATATAGTAAGACATAAAAATGTCATAGGTTATAGTAAGGCAAAACACACTAAATACAAAACAGAAAAAATTAAAAAAAAAAAAAAAAAAATAAATAAACATAAAAAATTAAGAAAAAAAAAAATAAAAAAAAAAAAAAAAAAACAAAAACAAAAAAAAACAAGTATATTACCACACAAAAATAAAAAAAAAAAAAAAAAAAAAACTTTCAACATAATAAAAAAGATAGTGTGTACACACTACACAAGTATCACCGGTGTAAGAGTCCAAATCTATTGTGGGTACAAGACAACGCACCGATCCCTATAAAGAAACATAATACACACGAGAAAATGTACAACACTCCAACGTAAAAACCACAAACAAAGAACAAAAAATAAACACATAAAACAACCTGACAACCATATGAGCTTAATAATTAATTAAAACACATAAATAACAGACAAAAAAAAAAATAAAAAAAAAAAAGGGAAAAAAAACAAAAATAAAAAAACAAATTAACGGAAAAAACAACACAAGTATAGTAAGGCCAAACCGAAAAATGTCATAAAAAACAGAATGACTTATTAGTAAAGACACAAAAAAGTCATAAAAAGCCAACACAGTACGTATAGTAAGCATTATACAAACATGTCAATGTATAGTTTAAGGCAAAAAAAGTCATAAAAACGAACCATAGTATAGGAAGGCATAAAAAGTCATAAAAAACGAACATAAATATAAGTAAAGACATAAAAATTGTCATAGTATATAAGGCCAATAAAAAAGTCAATTTAAAACAACACAGTGTATATAAGGCACAATAATGTCATAGTAGAGTAAGGCAAAAAAAAGGTCATGCTAACATCACGAGCATAGGTATAGTAAGGCATAAAAAAGTCATAAAAACGACATAATATAGTAAGGACATAGAAAATGTCATAGTTTTATCAGTAAGGCAAAATTTCATAAAAAAATGAACATATATTATGAAGTCATAAAAACGTCATTAGTATATAAGGCAAAAAAAGTCATGAAAACGATGATATTCATATAAGAGTAAGGCATCAGCAAAACGTCATATGATAACAACACAGCTATAGTAAAGCATAAAAACGTAGTGGGCATAGGCTATAGCTTAAGGCAAGTAAAAGAGTCATAAAAAAACGACATAAGTATTAGTAAGACAATAAAAAGGTTCATAGTATGTAGTAGGCAAAAAAAAAAAGTCATAAAAAACAACACAGTTATAGTAAGGCAAAAAAATGTCATACAAATACCACGACATAGTATGAGTAAGAACACAAAGAAGTCTGTCATAAAAGACAAACACCAGTTATATACGTAAGGCATAATCAAAATGTCACTAGTATAGTAAAGGCAAACAAAAAAGTCATAAACAAAACGAACATAGGCTATAAGTAAGGCAATTACAACAAAGTCGATAAAGAACGACATAATTATTAGGTTAAGACATCAAAAAATGTCATAGTATAGTAACGTGCAAACAAAAAAAAGTCAGTAAAACAACACAGTATAGTAAGGGCAAATAATGTCATAGTATAGATAAGGCCACAAACAAAAGTCCATATAAAAAACGACTATAGTATAGTAAGGCATAAAAATCATAAAAACGACATAATATAGTAAAAGACAATTTAAAAATGTCATAGAATAGTAAGGCAAAAAACTGTCCATTAAAAATGACATTAGTTATATTAAGTCATAAAAAACGTCATAGTATGAGTAAGGCAAAAAAAAGTCATTTGAAAAACCGACTATAGTAGAAGTTAAGGCACAAAAAAGTCATCATAATTAACAACACTAGTATAGTTAAGCATAAAAACGACATAGATATTAAGGCATAAAAAGTGCATGACACAAACGAAATAAATATAGTGTAGGACACTAAAAATTGTCATAGTATCGAGTAAGGCCAAAAAAAGTCATACAAAAAACAACCACAGTATAGTTAAGGCGCAAAAAAATGGTCAAAAAAACGACGCATAGTTTAGTAAGACACAAAAAATCATAAAAACAACACCCAGATATTTTATAGTACACGGCAAAAAATCAGTCAACAGAAAAAACGACACCATAGTATAGTAAGACACATAATAAGTCAAAATAAATAAAACAAAACACAGATTATAGTATAGGACAAATTTAAAGACATGTCATTAGTATAGTAAGGCAGAAAGAAAAAGTCATAAAAAACAACAACACCAAGATAGTAAGAACATTGAAAATGCGCATAGTTATAGTAATGCAAAAAAAAGTCATTAAAAATGGAATAGCTATAGTAAGCATAAAAATGTCCATTAGTATAGTAAGGCAAAAAAAAGTCATAAAAAACAAAACACAGCCATATACTAAAGTGCAAAACAATTGTCATAGTATAGATAGCGCAAAAAAAAGTCATCTAAAAAAAACACATAGTATAGTAAGGCAAAAAAAGTCACAAAAATGACCATAGTATATTTAAGTCATAAAAAACGTCATAGTGATAGTAAGACAAAAAAAAGTCATGAACACGATATACGTAGAGTAAGCGCCACAAAAAAGTCATAATAGAACAACATAGTCATCAGTAAGGACATAAAAGAAATTGTCTAATATAGTAAGGTCAAAAAAAAAGTCAAAAAACAACAGCGAGCCGGGGTATAGTAAGGCAAAAAAATGTTCATAGTATAGTAAAGCAAAAAAAAAGTCGTAAGAAAAAACAACCAGTATAGTAAGGCATTAAAAAATGTTCATAGTGATAGTGAGAGGCAAAAAAAGTCATAAAAACGACATAGGTTATCAGTAAGGGCACAAAAAGTCATAAAAACGATACAGTAGATTAGTTAAGACACAAAAGTCATATAAAAAAACAAACACAGTATAGTTAAGGCATAAAAATGTTCATAGTTATAGTAAGTGCAAAAAAGTCATAAAAACGACCCATAGTATGTTAGTAAAGGCATAAAAAGTCATAAAAAAACGAAACATATAAGTAAGAACATAAAAAAATGTCATAGTAATAGTAAGGCCAAAAAAAGAGTAATAAAAACAAGCAACGAGAATAGTAAGGACAAAAAATGTCATAGTATAGTAAAGGCAAAAAAAAGTCATAATAAAAAGCGACATAGTATAGTAAGGCAAAAAAAGTCATAAAACCATAGGTATATAAGTCATAAAAAACGTCATAGTATAGTAAGGCAAAAAAATCATTGAAACGATATTAGTAGAGTAAGGCACCAAAAAGTAGTAATAACAACATGAGCTATTTAGTAAGGGGCATAAAAAAGACATAGTATAGTAAAGGCATTAAAGTTCATATTAAAAAAACGAACACATAATATAGTAAGACATAAAAAAATATCATAGTTATAGGTAAGGCCAAAAAAAAAAAGTCACTGCTAAAAAACAACCCACAGTATTAACTAAAGCAAAAAAATGTCCATAGTATAGTAAGGCAAAAAAAGTCATAAAAACACACACAGTATAAGTAAGAGCAAAAAAAATGTCATTACAAAAAACGACATAGTATATGTAAGACACAAAAAGTCATGAAAAACAAACACAGTATAGTAAAGGCATAAAAGAATGTCATAGTATAGTAAGGCAAAAAAAAGTGCATTAAACAAAACGACATGTATTAGTAAGGCATTAAAAAAGTCATAAAAACGACATAAAATATAGTAACAGACATAAAAATGTTCATAGTATAGTAAGGCAAAAAAAAGTCATTAAAACAACAACAGCTTATAGTAAGGCAAATAATTCATAGATATAGTAAGCAAAAAAAAGTCAATAAAAACGACCATAGTATGAGTAAGCATAAAAAAGTTCATTAAAAAACGACATAATATAGTAAGACATAAAAAATTGTCCTAGCTTTAGTAAGGCCAAAAAAAATGTCAGAAAAATGACAATAGTATATTAAGTGCTCATAAAAACGTCATAGTATAGTCAAAGCAAAAAAAGTCCATGAAAACAGTATTAGCTAGAGTAATGGCACAAAAAGTCATAATAAACAAAACACAAGACATAAGTAGGCATAAAAACACAAGTTATAGTAAGGCATAAAAAAGTCATTAAAAACGACATAATATAGTAAGACATAAAAATGTCCAATAGTCTATAGTTAAAGGCAAAAAAAAAGTCATAAAAACAACACATATAAAGGCAAAAAATGTCATTTAAAAACGACATAGTATAGAAGACACATAAAAGTCATAAAAAACAACACAGTAGTAGTAAGGCATAAAAATGCTATAGTATAGTAGTAAGGCAAAAAAAATCATAAAAAACGACATAGATATAGTAAGGCATAAAAAAGGTCAAAAAAACGAACATATAAGTAAGACATAAAAATGTGAACCAGTTGTATAGTAAGGCAAAAAAAAGTTCATTAAAACAAAACCACTAAGTACAATAGATAAGGCAAATAAGGTCATAGCTATAGTAAGGCAAAAAAGTCCATAAAAAACGAATAGTATAGTTAAGGCAATAAAAAGTCAAAACACGATAATATTAGTAAGAAAATAAAAAAATGTCACTAGTATAGGTAAGGCCAAAAAAAGTCAACAAAAAAATGAGCATAGTATAATTAAAGTCATTAAAAAACGTCATAGCTAATGACGTTAAGGCAAAAAAAAAGTCATGAAAAACGATATACGTAGGAGTAAGGCACAAAAAGTCGTGAATAACACACATAGTATAGTAAGGCATAAAAAACGACATAGTACTAGTAAGGCATAAAAAGTCATAAAAACGACATAAAATAGTAAGACATAAAAAATTCATAGTATAAGTAAGGCAAAAAAAGTCACATTAAAAAACAACACAGTATAGTTAAGGCAAAAAATGTCATAAAATACGCACCCCATAGTATAGTAAAGACACAAAAATCATTTAAAAACAACCACAGTATAGTAAGCATAAAAATTGTCAGAGTATAGTAAGCAAAAAACACGTCATAAAAACGACATAGTTATAGTAAGCATCAAAAAAGTCATAAAAACGACAATTAATATAGTAAGACATAAAAATGTGTCCATAGTATAGTAATGGCAAAAAAAAAGCCACCATAACAAATAACAGAAACCTCAATACTTACACATAAATGGCAAACAAAAAAACACTAAATAAAAGACTCACCAAGAGACTAAAACAATACAACAAAACAGGAAAACACACGCCACCAAACACATGACACCCTAGAAACTCAAAAAAAGAAACACAAAATAAACAAAGACACCGTTCGCCCCTAACTTTCACAACCTCACAGATCCAAACGCACCTCTGCCACACCCCAAAATAAATCGCCAAAAACCACAACCAGCGGGGGGTGGGGGTTCCCCCACTACTCAAAAACAAACACTAGCCATAAGTAAGCAAATAATTTCAAGCTATAGTAAGGCAAAAAAGTCATCTACCAAAACGACAGATTTAAGTTAAACCGGCGCCATAACAAAGTTCATAAAAACAAAAACACGCACATAAACATATAGTAAGAGTCATAACAAAATGTCAAGCCCTATAAGTAAGGCAAAAAAAGTCAAATAACAACACACACAGAGTATAGTAAGCAAAAAATGTCATAGAAAACGACATAGTATAGAATAAGACACAAAAAAGTCATAAAAAACAAACACCAGTATATAGTAAGGGCATTAAAAATGTATAGTATAGTAAGGCCAAAAAAAAGTTCATCAAAAACGAACATAGTATTAGGAAGCATAAAAAGTTCATAAAAACGACATAATATTAGTAAAGGACATAAACAAATGTCATAGTATAGTTAAAGGGCAAAAAAAGTCGATTTAAAAAACAACACCAGTATAGTAAGGCCAAAAAATGTCATAGTTAAGTAAGGCAAAAAAAGTCAGTAATAAAAGACGAGGCATAGTATAGTAAGGCCATAAAAAGTCATAAAAAACGACATATATAGTAAGACATAAAAAATGTCAGTAGTTATAGTAGGCAAAAAATGTCATAAAAATACCCATAGTATATTAAAGTCATAAAACTAAGTATAGTAAGGCAAAAAAAGTCTGAAAAACAATAGTTATGAGTAAGGCACAAAAGTCAAATAACAAACATAGTATAAGTAAGGAAATAAAAGAACGTCATAAAAACAACAACAGTATAGTAAGGGCAAAAAATCCTCATGTATAGTAGAGGCAAAAAAAGTCATGAAGAAACAAACTACAAAGTTATAGTAAGGCAAAAAAAGTCATAAAAAACACATAGTATTAGTAATGCAAAAAAAAAGTTCAATTTAAAAACGACCCATAGTATAGTAAGACACAAAAAGTCATAAAAACAAACACAGTTATAGTAAGGCATAAAAAAGTCATAGTTAGTAATGGCAAAAAAGATCATTAAAAACAGACATAGTATAGTAAAGCATAAAAAAGTCATATAAAAAAACGAACATAATATAGTAAGGACATAAAAATTCAAGTATATAAGTAAGCAAAAAAGTCATAAAAACAAACACAGTCTAAATAGTAAGGCACACACACACACAAAACTGACATAGTATATTTAATCATAAAAACGTCATAGGTATAGTAAGGCAAAAAAAAGTCATGGGGAACAACGATATAGTAGAGTAAAGGCCACAAAAAGTCAAATAATAAACAACAGAGTATAAGCTAAAAGGAATAAAAAACAGTCATAGTATAGTAAGCAAAAAAAATCAGTGAAAAAAACATTTAAATATGAGTAAGGCACAAAAATAATATATACAACATAATATCAGCAAAACACTATATGTGGGATTAGTAAAGGCAAGAAAAAGTATAATAATAAAAACGACAGTAGTATAGTAAGATAAAAAAAAGTCATAAAAACGAAACATAACTTATAGTAAAGACATAAAAATGTTCAATAGATATAGTAAGGCAAAAAAAGTCATTAAACAACACAGTATAGTAAGGCAACAAAATGTGCATAGGTATAGTAAGACACAAAAAAGTCATAAAACAACACTAGTAGAGTAAGCATAAAAAAAATTCCATAGTATTCAGTAAGGCAAAAAAAAGTCATTAAAAACGACCATAGTATAGTAAGGCATATTAAAAAGTACAGTAAAAAACGAACATAATATAGTAAGACATAAAAATCGTCATAGTATAGTAAAGGCAAAAAGTCATAAAAAACAACACCAGTTATTAGTAAAGGCAAAAAATGCATAAAAATGACATAGTATATTAAGCATAAAAAACGTCATAGTTATAGTAAGGCAAAAAAAAGTCATGAAAAACGACTATAGTAGAGTAAGCACAAAAAGTCATTAATAAATACAACATAGTATAGTAAGGAATTAAAAAACGTTCATAAAAAACAACCACCAGTTATAGTTAAGGCAAAAAAAATGTTCATAGTATAGTAAGCAAAAAAGTCATTAAAAAACGATACATAGGATAGTAGGCAAAAAAGATCAATAAAAAAACGAACATAGCGTATAGTAAGCAAAAAAAAGTCTACATAAAAACGCAACATAGTATAGGTATGCAAAAAGTTCATAAAAACGACATAGTAATAGTAAGACACAAAAAATCAAAAAAAAACAACATAGTAATAGTAAGGAATAAAAAACGTCAATAAACAACAACACCAGTTATAGTAAGCAAATAAAAATGTCATAGTTATAGTAAGCAAAAACAAGTCAGATAAACTGACCCATAGTTAGGTAAGCATAAAAAAGTCATAAAAACGAGACATAATATAGTAAGACATAAAATGTCCATAGTTATATAAGGGCAGAAAAAAGTTCATTAAAAAACACACAGGTAGAGGTAAGGCAAAAATGTTCATAAAAAATGACCAATCACGTATATTAAGTCATACAAAGACGTATAGTATCCAGTAAGGCAAAAAACTATCCATGAAAACCGAGCAACTAATAGCTTAGATAGTAAGGCACAAAAAAGTCATAATAACAACATAAGTTATAGCTAACTGGAATTAACAACGTCGAGTAAAAACATATCTTACAAGTTCGTATATCCCGTAACGGCAAATAAATGTCATAGTAATTAGTAAGGCAAAACAAAACAGTCATAAAAAAGCGACGAGTGAGTGTAATAGTAAGGCAAAAAAAAGTCATAAAACCGACATAGTATAGTTTAATGCAAACAAAAACAAGTCATAAGAAAATGACACCCATAGTACTAGTAAGACACAAAAAGTCATGCTAAAAACAAAAACACAGTATCTCCGTATAGTAAGGCCATAAAAATGTCAAGTAATAAGCAAAAAAAGCATAAAACGACATAGTATTAAAATAAGGCATAAAAAAGTTCATAAAAAAACACATAAGTATAGTATAAGACATTAAAAATTCTATAGTATCTAAAGGCTTCAATAAAAGAAAGTCATAAAAACATACACAGCCCTCATAGTAAGGCAAACAATAATGTCATACACAACGATGACATTAGTATATTAAGTCCATTTAAAAAACGCTCATAGATAGAAGGCAAAAACAAAAACGCTCATGAAAACGGATATAGTTTAGAGTTAAGGCACAAAAATCGATAAATAAAAACAACATAGTATAGTAAGGAAATAAAAAACACGTCCATAGTCATAGAAAGTAAGGCAAAAACACAGGGTTCATTGAAAAACAGATATAGATAGTTTAAGGCACAAAAAGTCATGAAAACATATAAGTAGAGTAAAGCACAAAAAAGTCATAAATAACAACCATAGGATAGTTAAGACATAAAAATGTCATCAGTATAGTAAGGGCAAAAAAAGATCATTAAAACAAACACAGTATAGTAAGGCAAAAAATGTCATAGTATAGGTAAGACAAAAAAAGTCATATAAAAAACGACAGCATAGTATAGTAAGGCATAAAAAAGTCATAAAAACGATATATAGAGTTAGAGATAAGGCACAAAAAGTCAATTAATAAAACAACACAGTATAGTAAGGCAAAAAAATGTCCACTAGTTAATAGTAAGGCAAAAAAAAGTCATAAAAAACACGACATAGTCTATAGTAAGGCAAAAAAAAAGTCATGAAAACGATAAATAGATAAGGGCACAAAAATCATTAATAACAAAATAAGTATAGTAAGGAATAGAAAACGTCATTAGTAGAGTAAGGCAAAAAAAGTCATGCAAAACGATTATAGTGTAAGTAAGGCACAAAAAGTCATCAATAACAAACATAATATAGCAAAGTGCATAAATATGTCATAGTTATAGTAAGGCACAAAACAAAAAAGTCATAAAAACGACATTAGTATAAGTAAGGCATTAAAAGTCATTAAAGAAAACGACATTAATATAGTAAAAACATAAAAAATTGTCATGAGTATATAAGGCAAAAAAAGTCATTTTAAAACAACACCAGTATAGTCAAGCAAAAAAATGTCATAGTTATAGTAAGGCAAAAAAAGCATATAAAACGAATAGTGATGAGTAAGGCATAAAAAAGTCAAGTAAAAACGACATAATATAGCGTAAGACATAAAAAATGTCATTAGTATAGTGTTAAGGCAAAAAAGTTCCATAAAATGACATAGTATGATTAATCATTAAAAACGCAGAGTTATAGTTAAGGCAAAAAAAAAGTCATCGAAAACGATATAATAGGTAAGTTAAGGCACAAAAAGTCATTTAATACACCAACATTAGTATTGTAAAGGAATATTTAAAAAACGTCATAAAAAATCCAACACACGTACATAAGGCAAAAAATTGTCATAGTATAGAAGGCAAAAAAAGGTTCATAAAAACCACATAGCTATAGTAAGCAAAAAAGTCATAAAAACGACATAGTATAAGAATGCAAAAAAAAGTCATATAATAAACGAACATTAAGTATAGTTAAGACAACAAAAAGTCATTTAAAAAACAAAACACAGTATCAGTAAGGCATAAAATTGCAGAGTATAGTAAGGCAAAAAAGTCATAAAAACGGACATAGTATAGTAAGGCATAAAAAAAAGTCAGTAAAAAACGACATAATATAGTTAAGACATAAAAATGTCATAGTAGTAGTAAGGACAAAAAAAAGTCATAAAAACAACACAGTATAGTAAGGCAAAAAATGTCATAAAAATGAACCATAGTATATTAAGTCCATTTTTATAAAAGCGTTCATAGTATAGTAACGGCCAAAAAAAAAGGTCATTTGAACACGACTCTATAGTAGAGTAAGGCACACAAAAAGTCATTAATAACAACATTAGTTATGAGTAAGGAATAAAAACGTCCATAGTATAGTAAGAGGCAAAAAAAAAGTCGATAAAACATATAGTATCAGTTAAGGCCACAAAAAGTCAGTAATAAAACAACATAATTATAGCAAGGCATAAATATGTCAATACTAGTAAGGCAAAAAAAAAGTAACCATTAAAAAACGACATAGTATTAGTAAGGCATAAAAAAGTCATTAAAAACGACCATAATATAGTAAAGACATAAAAAATTCATAAGTATAGTAGGCAAAAAAAAAAGTTCATTAAAACACAAACAGTATAGTTAAGGCATAAAATTGTCATTAGTATAGTAAGGGCAAAAAAAGTCATAAAAACGACATAGGATAGTAAGGCATAAAAAGTCATAAAAATGAGCATAGTATATTTACAGTCAGTCAAAAACGTCATAGTATTAGTAAGGCAAAAAAAGTTATTGAAAACGAAATTATCAGTAGAGTAAGGCCACAAAAAGTCAATAAAAAATGACATCAGCTATATTAAGTCATAAAACACGTCATATTATGTAAGCAAAAAAAAAGTTCAATGGGAAAAACGAGATAATAGTAGAGTGAAGGCACGAAAAAGTCAATAATAAATCAAAACATTAGTATAAGTAAGAAATAAAAACGTCAATAAAAACAAACACCAGTATAGTAAGGCAAAAAAATGTCATAGTATAGTAAGGCAGAAAAAAAGTCAAAAAAAACGAACATAGTATAGTTAAAGGCAAAAAATAAAGTCAAAAAACGACCATAGCTATACGGTGAAGACACAAAAAAGTCAGTTAAACAACAACCACAAGTAAATAGTAAGGCATAAAAAATGTGATAGTATAGTAAGGCAAAAAAAGTCATTAAGACCGACCATAGCTATAAGTAAGGCATATAAAAACGATCATAAAAGCAACCGAACAACATAAATATAGTAAGACATAAAAACATGTCAGTAGTATAGTAAGGCAAAAAAAGGTCATTAAAAACAACACAGTATAGTAAGGCAAAAAATGTCATAAAAATGACATAGGTATATCTAAGATCATTAAAAAACGATCATAGTATAGTAAGGCCAAAAAAAAAAAATCATGAAAACGATTATAGTAGAGTAAGGCACAAAAAATCATAAAAATCAACATTAGTATAGTAAGCATTAAAAATGTTCATAGTATAGTAAAAGCACCAAAAAAGTCATAAAAACGACATAGCTTATAGCAAGGCAATAAAAAATGTCACTAGCAATATTAGTAAGGCACGAAAAAAGTCATAAACAACACAGATAGTAAGACCATTGGAAAATGTCATAAGCTTATAGTAAGCACCAAAAAAGTCATAAAAATGGCGTACACAGTAAGTAAAGGCAATTAAAATATCATAGTCATATAAAGGTTCAAAAAAAAAAAGTCATAAAAACAACATAGTATAGGAAGGCAAAAAAAAGTCCACAAAAATGACAAAGGATAGTAAGGCTTAGAAATGTCATAGTAAAGTAAAGGCATAAAAGTCATAAATCTAAAACATAGTTATAGTAAGGTATAAAAAAGTCAAAAAGCCTTTTTAAGCTAACGTGTATCTTTTTTAATGTTGAGAGCAGGCTGTATAACAGCTTCGTACCCACTTATCCTTCTTGGTTGCTAAGGGCATCAGCATTAACCATTGAACCACCAATCTTGCTGTAATAGGTCAACATACAACAACTTCATAATTTAGAAGGCATTAAAAAGTTCATACAAAACGTCGTAGTACATTTAAAGGAAAATAAAAGATTCAGTAAGAACGACATTGTATATTAACGTCAAAAAAAATGTCATAAGTAAAATAAGACATAAAAAACCTTCTGGACCATAAGCATAATTTCAAGGTGATGGTTTCTTGAACATTTAGGAGCAGGCTGCGAACTAGCTTCGAACCCATGACCTTGTAGTTGTTAAGCGATCCAGCTGCTAAACGCATTGCACCACCAATCAACCCATGTTGTGGAAGAAGTAAGGCATTACAATCTCATGAAAACAACCATAGTATAGTAAGGCAAAAAAAGTCACCAAACGACAAAAGGAGTATTAAAGCATAGAAAATCTCATAGTAAGTAAGGCATAAAAAAAGTCATAAAATTCTTACATAGTATAGTAAGGTATAAAAAAAGTCAAAAAAGCCTTCTAAAGCTAACGTGTAAAATCTTTTTTTAATGTGAGAGGCAGGTTGTGATCAGGCTTTCGTTACCCACTACCTGTCTTGTTGTTAAGGCATCAGCAAATTAACCATTGAACCATTTGCAATTCTTGCTGTAATATGTCAGAACATACAACAACTTCATAATTTAGGAAGGCATAAAAAGTCATTACAAACGTCATTAGTACATTAAAGGAAAATTAAAAGCTCATAAGAAATACGACATTTGTATATTAAGTCAAAGAAATGTCATAGTAAAATAAAGACATTAAAACTTTCTGACCATAAGCATTAATTCAAGGTGGATGGTGTGTTGAACATTTAAGCAGGCTGGAAACTAGCTTCGAACCCATGACCTTGTAGTTGTTAAGCATTAGCTCTAACCATTGCACCACCAATCACCCATGTCGTGATAGAGTAAGGCATACAATTTCATGAAAACAACATAGTATAGTAAGGCAAAAAAGTCACCAAAATGACAAAGGATAGTAAGGCTTAGAAATGTCATAGTAAAGTAAGGCATAAAAAGTCATAAAATCTACATAGTATAGTAAGGTATAAAAAGTCAAAAAGCCTTTTAAGCTATCATGTAGTTTTTTTTAATGTGAGAGGGGGCTGTATATGGCTTCGTACCCACGACCTTTTCATTGCAAGGCATCGGCACTAACCATTGAACCACCAAGCTTACCGTAACATGTCAACATACAACAACTTCATAATTTAGTAAGGCATAAAAAGTCATACAAACGTCATAGTATAGTAAAGGAATAAAAGTCATAAAAACGACATTGTATATTAAGGCATAGAAATGTCATAGTAAAGTAAGACATAAAACCTTCTGACCTGAAGCATAATTGAAGGTGGATGTTTTTTGAATGTTAGAGCAGGGTGGAACAGGCTTCGAACCCATGACCTCGTAGTTGTTAAGCATCAGCTCTAACCATTGCACCACTGTTCACCCATGTCATGATTGAGTAAGGCATACAATGTCATGAAAACAACATAGTATAGTAAGGCAAAAAAGTCACAAAAATGACAAAGGATATTAAGGCATAGAAATGTCATAGTAAAGTAAGGCATAGAAAGTCATAAAATCTACATAGTAAAGTAAGGTATAAAAAGTCAAAAAGCTTTTTAAGCTAACATGTATGTTTGTTTATTGTGAGAGGAGGCTGTATGAGGCTTCGTACTCAACACCTTCTCTTTGCAAGGTATCAGCACTAACCATTGAACCACCAAGCTTAGTGTAAGATATTAACATACAACAAGGGCATAATTTAGTAAGGCATAAAAAGTCATACACATGTCATAGTAAAGTAAAGGAATAAAAGTCATAAAAACGACGTTGTATATTAAGACATAGAAATGTCATAGTAAAGTAAGACATAAAACCTTCTGACCTGAAGTATAATTTATTGTGGATGTTCTTTGAATGTAAGAGGAGACTGAAACCAGGCTTTGAACCCACAACCTTCTAGTTGTCAAGCATCAGTTCCAACCATTTCACCACCGGATCACACATGTTACAACAGAGTAAAGCATACAATCTCATAAAAACGACATAGTATAGTAAGGCACTAAAAGTCATAAAAACAACATAGTATAGTAAAGCATACAAAGTCATAAAAATGACATAGTATAGTTCATTCATCAAAAAATGATAGTATAGTAAGGCATAAAATGTCATAGTATAGTAAGGCAAAAAAAAGTCATAAAAATGACATAGTATAGTAAGGCACAAAAAGTCATAAAAAGGAGGTAGTATAGTGGGGCACAAAAAGTCATAAAAATGACATAGTATAGTAAGGCATACAATTCACGAAAACGACATATTATAGTAAGGCACAAAAAGTCATAAAAACGACAGTATAGCAAGGCATAAAAATGTCATAGTATAGTAAGGCAAAAAAAGTCATAAAAATGACATAGTATAGTACGGCACAAAAAGTCATAAAAACAACATAGTATGGTAAGGCATAAAAACGTCATAGTATAGTAAGGCAAAAAAAGTCATCAAAACGATATAGTATAGTAAGGCACAAAAAGTCATAATAACAACATAATATAGCAAGGCATAAAAATTTCATAGTATAGTAAGGCAAAAAAAGTCATAAAAATGATAGTATAGTAAGGCATAAAAATGTCATAGTATAGTAAGGCAAAAAAAGTCATAAAAACGA